>NC_048570.1:95231813-95379313 GCF_013265735.2 Oncorhynchus mykiss | reverse complement strand
TACCCTCTCAGTGTGGTCCAGACAACATAACAGATACCCTCTCAGTGTGGTCTGGCAGTGACAAGCTAGAGCTGAATGACATAACAGATACCCTCTCAGTGTGGTCCAGACAACATAACAGATACCCTCTCAGTGTGGTCCAGACAACATAACGGATACCCTCTCAGTGTGGTCCAGACAACATAACAGATACCCTCTCAGTGTGGTCCAGACAACATAACAGATACCCTCTCAGTGTGGTCCAGACAACATAACAGATAACCTCTCAGTGTGGACCAGACAACATAACAGATACGCTCTCAGTGTGGTCCAGACAACATAACAGATACCCTCTCAGTGTGGTCCAGACAACATAACAGATACCCTCTCAGTGTGGTCTGGCAGTGACAAGCTAGAGCTGAATGACATAACAGATACCCTCTCAGTGTGGTCCAGACAACATAACAGATACCCTCTCAGTGTGGTCTGGCAGTGACAAGCTAGAGCTGAATGACATAACAGATACCCTCTCAGTGTGGTCCAGACAACATAACAGATACCCTCTCAGTGTGGTCCAGACAACATAACAGATACCCTCTCAGTGTGGTCCAGACAACATAACAGATACCCTCTCAGTGTGGTCCAGACAACATAACAGATACCCTCTCAGTGTGGTCCAGACAACATAACAGATACCCTCTCAGTGTGGTCCAGACAACATAACAGATACCCTCTCAGTGTGGTCCAGACAACATAACAGATACCCTCTCAGTGTTGTCTGGCAGTGACAAGCTGTAGTTATAACTATAATGTTGATATCATGGATGGTCAGTCCTGTATAGCCTCATAACATGGTTATAACTATAATGTTGATATCATGGATGGTCAGTCCTGTTTAGCCTCATAACATGGTTGTAACTATAATGTTGATATCATGGATGGTCAGTCCTGTGTAGCCTCATAACATGGTTATAACTATAATGTTGATATCACCGACGGTCAGTCCTTGCATCCACAGCTCTGTCTGTTTAATCTGAGAGTGGATATATTTCTCCAGTCCCATCCCTCAGCTTTTTACCAAAACAGAGGCGGAGCGGCCATTTTGTTATTGTCTCATCTGTGGAGTTCCCCTTTAAACAGTTGCATATTATCAAGATATCAAAGTGTCACCGACAAAAAGGTAAACAATAACAAATTCATGACATTCATTTATCACGTGTAAAATAGCCCTTTTCAGCAGTGCTCAAAGCCAATCCATGAGCGCAGCATTTATTTTTCAACCCGAATCAACGATCCCCAATCAGTCCTCCCTGACAACAAAATCATAAACAACAGAGCAGGGCTGTGTAACGTTCGTCGTTGTTGGTGGAAGAAGGTGAAGCGCGGTACGTGTCCATATTTATTAAAATTAACACGGAAATAACCAAAATAATCAAGAGAAACAACCAAAAAACAGTTCTGACTGGTGCAGACACACAACAGACAACAGTTCTGGCTGGTGCAGACACACAACAGACAACAGTTCTGACTGGTGCAGACACACAACAGAAAACAGTTCTGGCTGGTGCAGACACACAATAGAAAACAGTTCTGGCTGGTGCAGACACACAACAGAAAACAGTTCTGGCTGGTGCAGACACACAACAGGAAACAGTTCTGACTGGTGCAGACACACAACAGACAACAGTTCTGGCTGGTGCAGACACACAACAGACAACAGTTCTGGCTGGTGCAGACACACAACAGGAAACAGTTCTGACTGGTGCAGGCACACAATAGAAAACAGTTCTGGCTGGTGCAGACACACAATAGAAAACAGTTATGGCTGGTGCAGACACACAACAGAAAACAGTTCTGGCTGGTGCAGACACACAACAGGAAACAGTTCTGGCTGGTGCAGACACACAACAGAAAACAGTTCTGGCTGGTGCAGACACACAACAGAAAACAGTTCTGGCTGGTGCAGACACACAACAGGAAACAGTTCTGGCTGGTGCAGACACACAACAGGAAACAGTTCTGGCTGGTGCAGACACACAACAGGAAACAGTTCTGGCTGGTGCAGACACACAACAGGAAACAGTTCTGGCTGGTGCAGACACACAACAGGAAACAGTTCTGGCTGGTGCAGACACACAACAGGAAACAGTTCTGGCTGGTGCAGACACACAACAGGAAACAGTTCTGGCTGGTGCAGACACACAACAGGAAACAGTTCTGGCTGGTGCAGACACACAACAGGAAAAAGTTATGGCTGGTGCAGACACACAACAGAAAACAGTTCTGACTGGTGCAGACACACAACAGACAACAGTTCTGACTGGTGCAGACACACAACAGAAAACAGTTCTGGCTGGTGCAGACACACAATAGAAAACAGTTCTGGCTGGTGCAGACACACAACAGAAAACAGTTCTGGCTGGTGCAGACACACAACAGGAAACAGTTCTGACTGGTGCAGACACACAACAGACAACAGTTCTGGCTGGTGCAGACACACAACAGACAACAGTTCTGGCTGGTGCAGACACACAACAGGAAACAGTTCTGACTGGTGCAGGCACACAATAGAAAACAGTTCTGGCTGGTGCAGACACACAATAGAAAACAGTTATGGCTGGTGCAGACACACAACAGAAAACAGTTCTGGCTGGTGCAGACACACAACAGGAAACAGTTCTGGCTGGTGCAGACACACAACAGAAAACAGTTCTGGCTGGTGCAGACACACAACAGAAAACAGTTCTGGCTGGTGCAGACACACAACAGGAAACAGTTCTGGCTGGTGCAGACACACAACAGGAAACAGTTCTGGCTGGTGCAGACACACAACAGGAAACAGTTCTGGCTGGTGCAGACACACAACAGGAAACAGTTCTGGCTGGTGCAGACACACAACAGGAAACAGTTCTGGCTGGTGCAGACACACAACAGGAAACAGTTCTGGCTGGTGCAGACACACAACAGGAAACAGTTCTGGCTGGTGCAGACACACAACAGGAAACAGTTCTGGCTGGTGCAGACACACAACAGGAAAAAGTTATGGCTGGTGCAGACACACAACAGAAAACAGTTCTGACTGGTGCAGACACACAACAGGAAACAGTTCTGGCTGGTGAAGACACACAACAGGAAACAGTTCTGGCTGGTGCAGACACACAACAGAAAACAGTTCTGACTGGTGCAGACACACAACAGAAAACAGTTCTGGCTGGTGCAGACACACAACAGGAAACAGTTCTGGCTGGTGCAGACACACAACAGAAAACAGTTCTGGCTGGTGCAGACACACAACAGAAAAAAGTTCTGGCCGGTGCAGACACACAACAGGAAACAGTTCTGGCCGGTGCAGACACACAACAGGAAACAGTTCTGGCCGGTGCAGACACACAACAGGAAACAGTTCTGGCCGGTGCAGACACACAACAGGAAACAGTTCTGGCTGGTGCAGACACACAACAGAAAACAGTTCTGGCCGGTGCAGACACACAACAGGAAACAGTTCTGACTGGTGCAGACACACAACAGGAAACAGTTCTGGCTGGTGCAGACACACAACAGGAAACAGTTCTGGCTGGTGCAGACACACAACAGACAACAGTTCTGACTGGTGCAGACACACAATAGAAAACAGTTCTGGCTGGTGCAGACACACAACAGGAAACAGTTCTGACTGGTGCAGACACACAACAGACAACAGTTCTGACTGGTGCAGACACACAATAGAAAACAGTTCTGGCTGGTGCAGACACACAACAGGAAACAGTTCTGGCTGGAGCAGACACACAATAGAAAACAGTTCTGGCTGGTGCAGACACACAACAGACAACAGTTCTGACTGGTGCAGACACACAACAGGAAACAGTTCTGGCTGGTGCAGACACACAACAGACAACAGTTCTGACTGGTGCAGACACACAACAGGAAACAGTTCTGGCTGGTGCAGACACACAATAGAAAACAGTTCTGGCTGGTGCAGACACACAACAGAAAACAGTTCTGGCTGGTGCAGACACACAACAGGAAACAGTTCTGACTGGTGCAGACACACAATAGAAAACAGTTCTGGCTGGTGCAGACACACAACAGAAAACAGTTCTGGCTGGGGCAGACACACAACAGGAAACAGTTCTGGCTGGCGCAGACACACAATAGAAAACAGTTCTGGCTGGTGCAGACACACAACAGACAACAGTTCTGACTGGTGCAGACACACAATAGAAAACAGTTCTGGCTGGTGCAGACACACAACAGGAAACAGTTCTGGCTGGCGCAGACACACAATAGAAAACAGTTCTGGCTGGTGCAGACACACAACAGACAACAGTTCTGACTGGTGCAGACACACAACAGGAAACAGTTCTGGCTGGTGCAGACACACAACAGACAACAGTTCTGACTGGTGCAGACACACAACAGGAAACAGTTCTGGCTGGTGCAGACACACAATAGAAAACAGTTCTGGCTGGTGCAGACACACAACAGAAAACAGTTCTGGCTGGTGCAGACACACAACAGGAAACAGTTCTGACTGGTGCAGACACACAACAGAAAACAGTTCTGGCTGGTGCAGACACACAACAGGAAACAGTTCTGACTGGTGCAGACACACAATAGAAAACAGTTCTGGCTGGTGCAGACACACAACAGAAAACAGTTCTGGCTGGTGCAGACACACAACAGAAAGCAGTTCTGGCTGGTGAAGACACACAACAGAAAACAGTTCTGGCTGGTGCAGACACACAACAGAAAACAGTTCTGACTGGTGCAGACACACAACCGAAAACAGTTCTGGCTGGTGCAGACACACAACAGGAAACAGTTCTGGCTGGTGCAGACACACAACAGGAAACAGTTCTGGCTGGTGCAGACACACAACAGAAAACAGTTCTGACTGGTGCAGACACACAACAGAAAACAGTTCTGACTGGTGCAGACACACAACAGACAACAGTTCTGACTGGTGCAGACACACAACAGACAACAGTTCTGACTGGTGCAGACACACAACAGGAAACAGTTCTGGCTGGTGCAGACACACAACAGACAACAGTTCTGACTGGTGCAGACACACAACAGAAAACAGTTCTGGCTGGTGCAGACACACAACAGACAACAGTTCTGACTGGTGCAGACACACAACAGGAAACAGTTCTGGCTGGTGCAGACACACAACAGAAAACAGTTCTGACTGGTGCAGACACACAATAGAAAACAGTTCTGACTGGTGCAGACACACAATAGAAAACAGTTCTGACTGGTGCAGACACACAATAGAAAACAGTTCTGACTGGGGCAGACACACAATAGAAAACAGTTCTGGCTGGTGCAGACACACAACAGAAAACAGTTCTGACTGGTGCAGACACACAATAGAAAACAGTTCTGACTGGTGCAGACACACAATAGAAAACAGTTCTGACTGGTGCAGACACACAACAGACAACAGTTCTGACTGGTGCAGACACACAATAGAAAACAGTTCTGACTGGTGCAGACACACAACAGACAACAGTTCTGACTGGTGCAGACACACAATAGAAAACAGTTCTGACTGGTGCAGACACACAACAGGAAACAGTTCTGGCTGGTGCAGACACACAACAGAAAACAGTTCTGGCTGGTGCAGACACACAACAGAAAACAGTTCTGGCTGGTGCAGACACACAACAGACAACAGTTCTGACTGGTGCAGACACACAACAGAAAACAGTTCTGACTGGTGCAGACACACAACAGGAAACAGTTCTGGCTGGTGCAGACACACAACAGGAAACAGTTCTGGCTGGTGCAGACACACAACAGAAAACAGTTCTGACTGGTGCAGACACACAACAGAAAACAGTTCTGACTGGTGCAGACACACAACAGGAAACAGTTCTGACTGGTGCAGACACACAACAGAAAACAGTTCTGACTGGTGCAGACACACAACAGGAAACAGTTCTGGCTGGTGCAGACACACAACAGGAAACAGTTCTGGCTGGTGCAGACACACAACAGAAAACAGTTCTGACTGGTGCAGACACACAACAGAAAACAGTTCTGACTGGTGCAGACACACAACAGAAAACAGTTCTGACTGGTGCAGACACACAACAGACAACAGTTCTGGCTGGTGCAGACACACAACAGGAAACAGTTCTGGCTGGTGCAGACACACAATAGAAAACAGTTCTGGCTGGTGCAGACACACAACAGGAAACAGTTCTGGCTGGTGCAGACACACAATAGAAAACAGTTCTGGCTGGTGCAGACACACAACAGACAACAGTTCTGACTGGTGCAGACACACAACAGGAAACAGTTCTGGCTGGTGCAGACACACAACAGACAACAGTTCTGACTGGTGCAGACACACAACAGGAAACAGTTCTGGCTGGTGCAGACACACAACCGGAAACAGTTCTGGCTGGTGCAGACACACAATAGAAAACAGTTCTGGCTGGTGCAGACACACAATAGAAAACAGTTCTGGCTGGTGCAGACACACAATAGAAAACAGTTCTGGCTGGTGCAGACACACAACAGGAAACAGTTCTGGCTGGTGCAGACACACAACAGGAAACAGTTCTGGCTGGTGCAGACACACAACAGACAACAGTTCTGGCTGGTGCAGACACACAACAGGAAACAGTTCTGACTGGTGCAGACACACAACAGGAAACAGTTCTGGCTGGTGCAGACACACAACAGAAAACAGTTCTGGCTGGTGCAGACACACAATAGAAAACAGTTCTGGCTGGTGCAGACACACAACAGAAAACAGTTCCGGCTGGTGCAGACACACAACAGAAAACAGTTCTGGCTGGTGCAGACACACAACAGAAAACAGTTCTGGCTGGTGCAGACACACAACCGAAAACAGTTCTGGCTGGTGCAGACACACAACAGGAAACAGTTCTGACTGGTGCAGACACACAACAGGAAACAGTTCTGGCTGGTGCAGACACACAACAGGAAACAGTTCTGGCTGGTGCAGACACACAACAGAAAACAGTTCTGGCTGGTGCAGACACACAACAGAAAACAGTTCTGGCTGGTGCAGACACACAACAGAAAACAGTTCTGGCTGGTGCAGACACACAACAGAAAACAGTTCTGGCTGGTTGTCACGTTCTGACCTTTATTTCTGTTTTGTATTTATGTAGTATGGTCAGGGCGTGAGTTGGGTGGGCAGTCTATGTTTGTTTTTCTATGTTTTGGGGCATTTCTATGTTTTCGGCCTAGTATGGTTCTCAATCAGAGGCAGGTGTCATTAGTTGTCTCTGATTGAGAATCATACTTAGGTAGCCTGGGTTGCACTGTTTGTTTGTGGGTGATTGTCTATGTTAGTGGCTTGTGTCAGCACAGGTCTCATTTTGTAGCTTCACGGTCGTATTTGGTTTATTGTTTTCGTTACTCTTTTGCATAGTGTTCAGTCTTTCTTTATTAAAGATTCACCATGGACACTTACCACGCCGCATATTGGTCCTCTGATCCTTCTCGCCTCTCCTCTTCAGACGAAGAGGAGGACGATCGTGACAGAATCACCCACCAACCAAGGACCAAGCGGCGTGGTAGAAAACAGCGACGACAGCAGCAGCAGCAGCAACAACAACAGCGGCCGGTATCACAGGACTCCTGGACATGGGAGGAGATACTGAACGGAGAGGGACCCTGGGCACAGGCTGGGGAATATCGCCGCCCCAAAGCAGAGCTGGAGGCAGCGAAAGCTGAGCGGCGGCGATATGAGGAGGCAGCACGGCAGTGCGACAGGTACGAGAGACAGCCCCAAATTTTTTGGGGGGGGGGGCACACGAGGGGTGGAGCTAAGCCAGGTAGCAGACCTGCGCTCACCCCTCGTGCTTATTATAAGCAGCGCGATACTGGGCAGGCACCGTGTTATGCGGTTAAGCGCACGGTGTCGCCAGTACGTGTCCATTGCCCGGTGCGCTATAGGACAGCCCCCCGAGAGTGTCATGCGAGTGCGGGCATCGAGCCAGGGCGTATGGTGCCTGCTCAGCGGGTCTGGTCGCCGGTACGCAGTTTTGGCCCAGGGTATCCTGCGCCGGCTCTGCGTGCTGTGTCTCCGGGGCGCTGGGAGGGTGCAGTGCGTCCTCTGCCCGCGCTCCGCTCGTGCCGGGCGAATGTGGGAATGGAGCCTAAGGGAGAGGTGCGTGTAGTAAGCACTAGATCTCCCGTGCTTACCCACAGCCCGGTTCAACCTGTGCCTGCACTCTGGAGGGTCCGGGCTAGAGTGGTTATCCAGCCTGGGGAAGTGGTGCCAAGGTTGCGCACCAGAGCTCCAGTGCTCCCCCACAGCCCGGTCCTTCAGGTGCCTCCTCTTAACCCCAAGCCTCCTGAAGGTCTTCCCAGTCTGGTGGTTCCTGTGGCAGCCCCACGCACCAGGCTGTCTCTCTGTCTCCTCCCTGCAGGGGGTCCTGTCTGTCTGGCGCCGCTGCCGGAGTCTCCCGCCTGTCCGGCGCCGCTGCCGGAGTCTCCCGCCTGTCCGGCGCCGCTGCCGGAGTCTCCCGCCTGTCCGGCGCCGCTGCCGGAGTCTCCCGCCTGTCCGGCGCCGCTGCCGGAGTCTCCCGCCTGTCCGGCGCCTCTGCCGGAGTCTCCCGCCTGTCCGGCGCCTCTGCCGGAGTCTCCCGCCTGTCCGGCGCCTCTGCCGGAGTCTCCCGCCTGTCCGGCGCCTCTGCCGGAGTCTCCCGCCTGTCCGGCGCCTCTGCCGGAGTCTCCCGCCTGTCCGGCGCCTCTGCCGGAGTCTCCCGCCTGTCCGGCGCCTCTGCCGGAGTCTCCCGCCTGTCCGGCGCCTCTGCCGGAGCCTCCCGCCTGTCCGGCGCCTCTGCCGGAGCCTCCCGCCTGTCCGGCGCCTCTGCCGGAGCCTCCCGCCTGTCCGGCGCCTCTGCCGGAGCCTCCCGCCTGTCCGGCGCCTCTGCCGGAGCCTCCCGCCTGTCCGGCGCCTCTGCCGGAGCCTCCCGCCTGTCCGGCGCCACTGCCGGAGCCTCCCGCCTGTCCGGCGCCACTGCCGGAGCCTCCCGCCTGTCCGGCGCCTCTGCCGGAGCCTCCCGCCTGTCCGGCGCCTCTGCCGGAGCCTCCCGCCTGTCCGGCGCCGCTGCCGGAGCCTCCCGCCTGCCCGGCGCCGCTGCCGGAGCCCCCCGCCTGTCCGGCGCCGCTGCCGGAGCCCCTTTGCCCAGAGCCCCTCTGTCCCGAGCAGCTGCCCCTCTGTCCCGAGCAGCTGCCCCTCTGTCCCGAGCAGCTGCCCCTCTGTCCCGAGCAGCTGCCCCTCTGTCCCGAGCAGCTGCCTCTCTGTCCCGAGCAGCTGCCTCTCTGTCCCGAGCAGCTGCCTCTCTGTCCCGAGCAGCTGCCTCTCTGTCCCGAGCAGCTGTCTCTCTGTCCCGAGCAGCTGTCCCTCTGTCCCGAGCTGCCCCTCTGTCCAGTGGGGTCATTGAGAGGGGTGGTCATGCTGAGTAAGCCACGGAGGCGGACAATAAGGCGGACTAAGACAATGATGAGGTGGGGTCCGCGTCCCGCGCCAGAGCCGCCACCGCGGACAGATGCCCACCCAGACCCTCCCCTATAGGTCAAGGTTTTGCGGCCGGAGTCCGCACCTTTGGGGGGGGGGGTACTGTCACGTTCTGACCTTTATTTCTGTTTTGTATTTATGTAGTATGGTCAGGGCGTGAGTTGGGTGGGCAGTCTATGTTTGTTTTTCTATGTTTTGGGGCATTTCTATGTTTTCGGCCTAGTATGGTTCTCAATCAGAGGCAGGTGTCATTAGTTGTCTCTGATTGAGAATCATACTTAGGTAGCCTGGGTTGCACTGTTTGTTTGTGGGTGATTGTCTATGTTAGTGGCTTGTGTCAGCACAGGTCTCATTTTGTAGCTTCACGGTCGTATTTGGTTTATTGTTTTCGTTACTCTTTTGCATAGTGTTCAGTCTTTCTTTATTAAAGATTCACCATGGACACTTACCACGCCGCATATTGGTCCTCTGATCCTTCTCGCCTCTCCTCTTCAGACGAAGAGGAGGACGATCGTGACACTGGTGCAGACACACAACAGAAAACAGTTCTGGCTGGTGCAGACACACAACAGAAAACAGTTCTGGCTGGTGCAGACACACAACAGAAAACAGTTCTGGCTGGTGCAGACACACAACAGAAAACAATCACCCACGAAACTCAATAGAAAACAGGCTACCTAAATATGGTTCTCAATCAGGGACAACGTTTGACACAGCTGCCTCTGATTGAGAACCATACCAGGACAAACACAGAAATAGCAAATCATAGAAAAACTAACATAGACTGCCCACCCAACTCACGCCCTGACCATACTAAAACTAACATAGACTGCCCACCCAACTCACGCCCTGACCATACTAAAACTAACAGACTGCCCACCCAACTCACCATACTAAAACAAAGACTGAACTAAAGAACTAAGGTCAGAACGTGACAGGCTGGCGAATAAAGTCCTTCGTTTTGGGGTCATACTCGAGTAAAAGAATTTGGCTAATCTATACTTCCATATTTCCAAGTCCTGTTCTTGAAGATCAAGGGGTATAGTATGTATTGGAATGACTGGAATTCTGATAGACTTTGGTTTTTAATTTAAAGATATAATTTAATCGTATTTATTATATGTAGTAGAAATCGATGGGTTAGAAGAAGCCCACATAAATAACCAACAAATAAAGTAACATTTAACATCCATATCTGGCCATATATATATATATATATATATATGTGTAAACATTGATTTATCCTGCAATAGATGACGTTCATTTGGTAAACATATATTTGTTGTCTTCTTCTAATGCCTCTTAAAGGGGAAAGTAATCTAAAAGTAATCTAAAAGTAATCTAAAAGTAATCTAAAAGTAATCTGAATGAAATCGGAATGTAATCTAAAAGTAATCTAAAAGTAATCTAAAAGTAATCCAAATGAAATCGGAATGTAATCTAAAAGTAATCCGAATGTAATCTAAAAGTAATCCAAATGTAATCTAAAAGTAATCTGAATGTAATCTGAAAGTAATCTAAAAGTAATCCACATGTAATCGGAATGTAATCAGATTACAATACCGAGTTTGGGGTAATCCAAAAGTTATGTTACTGATTACAATTTTTGAATAGGTAACTTGTAACTGTAAGAGATTACATTTGGAAGGTAACCTAGCCAACCCTGAAATGTATGATATTTTACCCTTTGATTCTTGAAGAATATAAGTTCCAAAAACAATGGATTTAGCTATTGCTGATTGGCTCTTTTCACCTGTCACGTGGACAGGGAGTGTATGTGTTTTAGAAAGTGGAAGGGCCTCATGTCTGGATTCACCTCACTGAAAAAAAAGGACAGCCTCTTTCATAACTAAACGTTAACGAACCACAGAAATGCAGCATTGCAGCAGCTGTCTCAGCCTGGCTACACTTGTTGGCCCCGAGGCAGACTGACGAACTTATCAAGTCATCATGGAGATGGAGGAATCTTCACTAGCCCAGTGTGTATACACACACACAGACACACACACAGACACACAGACAGACACACAGACACAGACACACACAGACACACACACACACACACACACACACACACAGACACACACACACACAGACACACAGACACACACACACACACACACACACACACACAGACAGACACACACACACAGACACACACACACACACACAGACAGACACACACACACACAGACAGACACACACACACACGCACACACACACACACACACACACACAGACACACCGACACACACACACGCAGACACACAGACACACACACGCACACACACACACACACACACGCACACACACACACACACACACACACACACACACACACACACACACACACACACACACACACACACACACACACACAGACACACACACACACACACAGACACACACACACACACACACACACACACACACACACACACACACAGACACACAGACACACACACACAGACACACACACACACACAGACACACAGACACACACACGCACGCACACACACACACACACAGACACAGACACACAGACACACACACACACACACACCTACAGACCTAATACTTGTCTCACCAGTGATTTATCATCTCACCTGTGGAGGAACTTAGACAGTTTGACCTGTCTCCTCCTCTCCGGGGCCTTTAATACGGATCAGAGGAAAACCAGAAACAAACATCAAAGAAGGTGTGATTTACAACCATAACTCAACGTCAACAAACATTGATTTTCATCACTGTAGTCATAGGCGTTGTCAGAGGTTAGCGGTTTCCGAGCGTCACACTCGTCTGGATTGGCTCTGTCTTTCTCCTCTCTACATATTCTAACTCCATTTCTCATGAGGAATTCACAAGCGCACACAGCAGAGGGTTTTTTTGTTAGCCCGGGCTTCGGCGTCGTCTATGTACTTGAGAGAGAGAGAGAGAGAGAGAGATTGCTACACTGAAAAAAATGAGTTCACAACTCACTGGCAGCCATGGGGGCATTGAGCTAGTATCAATCACTGCCAACATACAAACGCTCACGGGGAAGTATGCCTGAAATCTAGCCGTAGTCCTGTTGCTGTGTTGCTCCAGCTCTCAGGAGGAGCAGCAATGTCCCATGGGACGCATTCTCTCACAACACACACACCCACAGACAATGTTATTCTGCTGAGAAGGAGCGCTTACCAAAAACCACCTGATAGAAGAAGAAAAAAATGGTTTGACAGAACGTAGAGAATTCTCTGAGCTCATGTTGTGTTACTGGTTTTGAAACGATTCAATCTGAGGATTTCTTTTTTTTTTTCTTTCTTCTTTCATTCTCCTAACTTCTGTTGTTGTCTGAATCAAGACAGGGTAGGATTGTACAAGCTTCGTGGAGTATTCTGCGTTTGTTGCCATCATGTTGCCGTCGCTATAACGTGGCATTCAACCAAGAGGCAATCTGTTGTCATGCTGGATCGGCTGCCAGTATTTGAATAAATCATTGTTTTCAGCTAGAGGTGATTCTGTTTGATATTGTGACCTATATAACAAGATGAGCCAGAGAGAGAGCGAGAGAGAGCGAGAGAAAGCGAGACAGAGCGAGAGAAAGCGAGAGAGAGCGAGAGAAAGCGAGAGAGAGCGAGAGAGAGCGAGAGAGAGCGAGAGCCTTACTGTTGCTGTCTGTCTGTCTCTGTACCGACGACCTCTCTCTTATCAGTCAGCTGTATCTAATTAAATAAAGCAGTGATACTTCCTGTCTGTCTCTGTACCGAGGACCTCTCTCTTATCAGTCAGCTGTATCTAATTAAATAAAGCAGTGATACTTCCTGTCTGTCTCTGTACCGAGGACCTCTCTCTTATCAGTCAGCTGTATCTAATTCAATAAAGCAGTGATACTTCCTGTCTGTCTCTCTGTACTGAGGACCTCTCTCTTATCAGTCAGCTGTATCTAATTAAATAAAGCAGTGATACTTCCTGTCTGTCTCTCTGTACTGAGGACCTCTCTCTTATCAGTCAGCTGTATCTAATTAAACAAAGCAGAAGCAGAGACATTAGTTGTGTTAACTACTGGTCGGCTTGTCCTGAGCCCCCACTGACATCCCATTACGTTTCCTGATTTGAGGCAGTAGTGGAGAGTTGGGCTGTGAGTTACTGTGAAGTTCACTTTGACATGAAGACCTTTCCTTTCTGTTGATGCTTATTTGCTCTTGTTGGAGGCTGGCTGTTGGCACAGCAGTAGCTTCCTCCCTAGACCTGTATAACAATTAGCCATGGGGAGTAGTGGAGGGATGGAGTGAGGATAGAGGGAGGGGGATGGGGAAGGAGGGAAGGAGGGAGGGGGGATGGGGAGGGAGGGCGAAGGGAGGGGGATGGAGGGGAGAAGGGAGGGGGGGATAGAGGGAGGGAGGGTGGAGGGAGTGGGGACAGAGGGAGGGGTGGGGAACTTTTATTGCAAATAAATTAGGATGATTTTCTTTTCACACTCCCCTCCTCTAAACAGTTAGCATTAACAGTTAGTGGTGGCAGGCAGGCCCTCCTCTCCTCTAAACAGTTAGCATTAACAGTTAGCGGTGGCAGACAGACCCTCCTCTCCTCTAAACAGTTAGCATTAACAGTTAGTGGTGGCAGGCAGGCCCTCCTCTCCTCTAAACAGTTAGCATTAACAGTTAGTGGTGGCAGACAGGCCCTCCTCTCCTCTAAACAGTTAGCATTAACAGTTAGCGGTGGCAGGCCCTCCTCTCCTCTAAACAGTTAGCATTAACAGTTAGCGGTGGCAGACAGACCCTCCTCTCTTAAACCTTTATTTAACTTGACAAGTCAGTTAATTATGAACAAAATCTTATTCACAATGACGGCCTACCAAAAGGCAAAAGGCCTCCTGCGGGGACGGGGATTTAAAAAAAAATCTCTATATACACCACCTTTCAACAGTTTGAGGCCACTTAGAAAAGCACAGTTTGTGTCCATTACATTAACATCACATTGATCAGAAATACAGTGTAGACATTGTTATTGTTGTAAATGACTATTGTAGCTGGAAACGGCTGATTTTTAATAGAATATCTACATAGCAACCATCACTCCTGTGTCCCAATGGCACGTTGTGTTAGCTAATCCAAGTTTATCATTTAAAAAAGGCTAATTGATCATTAGAAAACCCTTTTGCAATTATGTTAGAACAGCTGAAAACTGTTTAAAGAAGCAATAAAACTGGCTTCTTTAGACTAGTTGAGTATCTGGAGCATCAGCATTTGTGGGTTCAATTACAGGCTCAAAATGGCCAGAAACAAAGACCTTACTTCTGAAACTCGTCAGTCTATTCTTGTTCTAAGAAATGAAGGCTATTCCATGCGAGAAATTGCCAAGAAACTGAAGATCTCGTACAACTCTGTGTACTACTCCCTTCACAAAACAGCGCAAACTGGCTCTAACCAGAATAGAAAGAGGAGTGGTAGGCCCCGGTGCACAACTGAGCAAGAGGACATGTACATTAGAGTGTCTAGTTTGAGAAACAGACGCTTCAGAAGTCCTCAACTGGCAGCTTCATTAAATAGTACCCGCAAAACACCAGTCTCAACATCAACTCTGGGATGCTGGCCTTCTCGGCAGAGTTGCAAAGAAAAAGCCATATCTCAGACTGGCCAATAAAAATACAAGATTAAGATGGGCAAAATAACACAGACACTGGACAGAGAAACTGCCTAGAAGGGCAGCATCCCTGAGTCGCCTCTTCACTGTTGACGTTGAGACTGGTGTTTTGTGGTTTATGTAAATTGAGAAGAGCGTGGGACCTAGGATTGAGCCTTGGGGTACTCCCTTGGTGACAGGCTGTGGCTGAGACAGCATATTTTCTGACTTTATACACTGCACTCTTTCAGAGAGGTAGTTAGCAAACCAGGCCAAAGACCCCTCCGAGACACCAATCCTCCTTAGCCGGCCCACAAGAATGGAATGGTCTACCGTATCATAAGCTTTGGCCAAGTCAATAAAAATAGCAGCACAACATTACTTAGAATCAAGGGCGATGGGGACATCATTGAGGACTTTTTAAGGTTGCAGTGACACATCCATAACCTGAGCGGAAACCAAATTGCATACCAGAGAGAATACTATAGACATCAAGAAAGCCAGTCAGTTGTTTATTGACACGTTCCTCCAACACTTTTGATAAAAAGGGCTATAGAAATAGAAATAGGCCTATAACAGTTAGGATCAGCTTGATCTCCCTCTTTAAAAAAAAGGACAAACCCTGGCTCCCATCTAAGCAAATAGGAACCGCCCGAGAAAGGAGAGACGGGTTAATAAGAAGATCGGAGATCGGCAACTTTAAAAAAGAAAGTGTCTAAACCTTCTGACCTAGATGTTATTTGGGGGTCAAGTTTCAGGAGCTCCTTTAGCACCTCAGACTCAGTGACTGCAGGGAGAAACTTTGTAGCAGGGCAGGGGAAAAGAGGTAGACGATTCGGGGATAGTCGCATTAGAAGGGGTGGGAGATGAGGAAATGTTGGACAGGCAAGGAGGCATGTGTCACTCCCTGACCTTAGAGATCCTTTTTGTATGTCTCTATTTTGGTTTGGTCAGGGCGTGAGTTGGGGTGGGCATTCTATGTTTTGTTGTTCTATGTTTTCTATTTCTTTTGTGTTTTGGCCGGGTATGGTTCTCAATCAGGGACAGCTGTCTATCGTTGTCTCTGATTGGGAACCATACTTAGGTACCCTTTTTTCCCACCTGTTTGTGGGAGGTTGACTTTGTTTAGGGCACATAGCATTTGAGCTTCGCGGTTTTTTTTTTTTGTGTTTATTGTTTTGTTCGGCGTCATTTTGATTAATAAAGAAAATGTACGGTCACCACGCTGCACCTTGGTCTTCCTCTTACAACAGCCTTGACAGCAGGGCTGAGTCAAATAGGAATCCTGACTTAATGAAGTGGTGATTAAAGAGCTCAGCCATGTGCTTCTTAACCAGTAACAAACACATCATCAACATTAAGGGACATGGGCATCTGGGAGGAGGAGGGTTTATTCTCCAAGTCTTTAACTGTTTTCCAGAACTTCTTGGGGTTAGACTTTGACCTTCCGGATAGCCTAGAGTGCACGTATTTCTCATTTGCCTGAACGAGAGCCAGTCAGCTTGAGTATGCGTGTGCCGAGCCTTTCACCAAATGTAATTCTTGAGGTGGAGTAACTCTGCCAGATCACGGTCGAACCGGGGGCTGAACCTGTTTTTAATTCTACTTTTCTTTATGGGGGCGTGTTTGTTAATTAACTATAACACTGATTTAGATTTTTATTTGGATCTCATTTGGACTAAATCTTCCAAGAGTCCTTAAACATTAAAATACCATTTATAATACGAACACATTTTCACATATAAACACACTGTTACAATGTTACAAACAGACATAATACACTGACGTATTGACCCAATAATACTCAGTCTAAGAAGGTCTTCATTCTTCATCTACTATCTATACTATATATATCTATACTACTATCTGTCCAACACAGCATTTCTATGTATTATATTTAAATGGTTTTAAAGTTTTATTTTACATTTTATATATTGAGAGGCTTCTGGTTTACTCAGTTAAAATTATTACATTTCTTTATTGCTCTAAATCAAAATGTTATTTTGCCTATTTTTCTTTTCTGTCTCGATAACACAGATGGATAACACAGATAACACAGATGGATAACACAGATAACACAGATGGATAACACAGATAACACAGATGGATAACACAGATAACACAGATGGATAACACAGATAACCCCTGATGGATAACACAGATAACACAGATGGATAACACAGATAACACAGATGGATAACACAGATAACACATCGATGGTGGACAATCTATTCCTGAAAATATTAAAAAAGAAGATCCAAGCGTATTTTTCGACAGAGCTGATTCTATACCATTTTACAGCGGCCAGTTCACGAAGGAAGGCTTGCTCATTAATGTTCAGCAAGCGTCTATGACAAATCAGGACAGGTTGTTTCATTGAGCAGACATTACGAACACAGGCGGTAAAACAGTGATCACTAAGGCCATTACAGAAAACACCAGACTGATACCTATCGGGATTATTTGTGAGGATAACATCAAGGAGAGTAGCCTTTCCTGGGTGTTTGGAGTCATACCTTGGGATTGGTAATAATCTGAGAAATATTTAGGGAGTCCCATTGCTTTAGGACTTGGTCAGGTGGTTTAAGCATGTCCCAGTTTAGGTCACCTAGCAGGGCAAATTCAGACTTAGTGTAAAGGGCCAGGAGAGAGCTTAGGGCAGGTAGGGTACAGGCCTGTACTGATAGAGGACGATAGAACCCAGCAACAGTCAACAAAGTGCTATTTGAAAGTTTAATACTTAAAACCAGCAAATCAAATGGTTTGGGGACAGACTTGGTGGAGACAACCGAGCACTGAAGGTGATACTTGGTAAAGATTGCCACTCTCCCACCTTTGGAAGATCTGTCTTGCCGAAAAAGGTTATAACCAGAAAGTTTAACATCAGTATTCAAAACACTCTTCCTTAACCACGTCTCAGTAATGACCAACACATCTGGATTGGAGCTGTGATCCCACACATTCAATTGATACATTTGAGGTAATAAGCTTCTAATGTTAATGTGGAGAAAACCCAGGCTTTTACGAGAGCAGAAATCAGGGAATCAGATATCAGAGCACAAGTCAGAGTTGGGTCTAGCAACAGTAGATGTGCCAGGGTGTACATGCACATTTCCAGATATCATCAACAGTAATACAATCAAGGCACGGCAGAGGACAGGGAGAGCTCTGCAGTGCTGATTTAGGACGTCTGAATGTGCATCAGATGGCAACAAGATCAATGTACAGCAATTTCATCAGGTAACATGAATACAAAGCCAGCGAGAGGTGGTTAGAATGGGATGGGAGGCCAAAAGTCTGTGTAACCCATAGAGAGTTAGTGTCCCGAGTGTGGGAACAAACATACTCTGTCCCACGGTTGGGTAAAGAAAGTTCGTAGTCAACAAAGCATGCAGGAGTCATGAGGCAAATAGCAAAATGCACAAGAAAAAAAAATATATATATAACGACTTGGGGCTAGCCATTGTAAGGTGAGAGTCACTCGTCCCAACAATGCGTGTGTGCTGGAGGCAAGCAAAACCTCGGGGGGTTCCGGACAGGAGGAGACAACCAGGGCAGACGGTAAACAGATTGCCAGGTGGAATCCAAAAAGCAGTGCAGCAGGAAGCAGGAAACAGGAGTAGGTCAAGGGACTTGAGGGAGTGTCCGGATGGCGATATGAAATAGAGACAGGCGTGGAGTCGTGTTAGTTACGGAGAATGTTGACTACCGTGAGCCTGAGTCTGACACTCTTCTGCAGGTCGTAAGCTCGCAGCTTCACCTGTGGCTCCTGTGGCTCGAAGTGGGACGACTCACAGTTCTCAAAGCTAGTGTTGAACAGTGTGCCCATCAGGGCCGACTTACCAATACCAGTCTCACCGACACAGAGGATGATGAGAACAGGGAGTCTTGGCAGTATTTGTTAACAAGCTGGTCTGGCAACTTATCGACTTTCTGAAAGTACGGCTGGTTGACAGGTTACTTTTATAAGCAAGCTAACGTTCGCTAGCAAAGGGGATATTCCTTGCCATGTCTGACTCAAACGTCCCAAACTGGTTCGTTGTTGTTGATCTGTCAAGTTTCTATTCAGACATTACAAAGTACCAACTGCTGAGCAACATCAGAGGAAGACATAGGTGTCGACAGAAAAAATAGAAATTTCAAACAAAGATGATGTCAGAATCGGAGGAGGAGAAAACAGATGTAACTCTCCTCTAAACAGTTAGCAGTGGCAGGCAGCCCTTCCTTCCACCCGTATACCTGTGCAGAGAGAGAGAGAGAGAGAGAGACAGAGAGAGACAGAGAGAGCGATAGAGAGCGAGAGAGAGCGAGAGAGAGAGAGAGAGAGAGACAGAGAGAGCGAGAGAGAGAGAGAGACAGAGAGAGAGAGAGAGAGAGAGAGATAGAGAAAGAGAGAGAGAGAGAGAGAGAGAGAGAGAGAGAGAGAGAGAGAGAGAGAGAGAGAGAAAGAGAGAGAGAGATAGAGAGAGAGATAGAGAAAGAGAGAGAGAGAGATAGAGAGGGGGTGGGTGCACAGGAGATAGGGGCACCATGGAAAGGGCCAGACATCCCTCCCTACCGCCATAAACCTCCCTACCCTACCTACCTCCCTACCTACCTGGCAATCAGGAGGAGAACCAAGTCCACCTGCTCACTACATTCACACTCTACAGTAATAAACTACACTTGATATGACAATGAAGCGTTCTTTGCCTCTCTGTGAGCCCCCAGAGGGTACATGACTCATACCAACACCTCTGTGAATGAGAATTATCCCAAAACAAGTCCAAACACCTCTTCACTATAGCAATAAGACAATTAGTATAAGTTATGTTGACTGGTTAAAGGCTGGATTGAACTGCCCCGGCCCCAGTTACAAAACGTGGGTAAAAGAAACAACACATTCATTTAATTTTGCAATGTTTGTTGTTTTTGTCGCCTGCACCTTGTTGTTTACTAGTTGTTGTTTACGTCATAAATACTCCCAACCCCTGGCAGTTAGTGAAACATTGTTCCATTTATATGGCTGATGACTAGAAGTTTCCCTCTTTCATGATGTTTCATCACCCAACGAATTCCTTAATCACAATGGGAAAAAAAACTCATGCTGACTATCGCCGAAGAAAAGCCTTCTGGTAGTGTGTACTCTATTTCTGTTCTCCTCTCTGTGGCTACTGCATCTTTCCCAGTATTTATCAGAACTGGGTTCAAATTTTATTTATTTAACTAGGCAAGTCAGTTAAGAACAAATTCTAATTTTCAATGACGGCCTAGGAACAGTGGGTTAACTGCCTGTTCAGGGGCAGAACGACAGATTTGTACCTTGTCAGCTCTGGGATTTGAACTTGCAACCTTCCGGTTACTAGTCCAACGCTCTAACCACTAGGCTACCCTGCTGCCCCAAATCTTCCCAATACTTTATCCTGTGCCTGATAGAGCTTGAACTGGGTTCAAATGGTATTCCAAATCTTCCCAATACTTTATCCTGTGCCTGATAGAGCTTGAACTGGGTTCAAATGGTATTCCAAATCTTCCCAATACTTTATCCTGTGCCTGATAGAGCTTGAACTGGGTTCAAATGGTATTCCAAATCTTCCCAATACTTTATCCTGTGCCTGATAGAGCTTGAACTGGGTTCAAATGGTATTCCAAATCTTCCCAATACTTTATCCTGTGCCTGATAGAGCTTGCGTGTCACAATGGAGCCAATGGAATAGTCCCCAAAGGGCAAAGTAAGAGTTGCAAAGCTACCGATAATTTACCAAATGAACAGAAAGACTTTGGTAATCTATGGTAACTTTGGTACTCTATGGTAACTTTGGTAATCTATGGTAACTTTGGTAATCTATGGTAACTTTGGTAATCTATGGTAACTTTGGTAATATATGGTAACTTTGGTAATCTATGGTAACTTTGGTAATCTATGGTAACTTTGGTAATCTATGGTAACTTTGGTCATCTATGGTAACTTTGGTAATCTATGGTAACTTTGGTAATATATGGTAACTTTGGTAATCTATGGTAACTTTGGTAATCTATGGTAACTTTGGTAATCTATGGTAACTTTGGTAATCTATGGTAACTTTGGTAATCTATGGTAACTTTGGTAATCTATGGTAACTTTGGTAATATATGGTAACTTTGGTAATCTATGGTAACTTTGGTAATCTATGGTAACTTTGGTAATCTATGGTAACTTTGGTAATCTATGGTAACTTTGGTCATTTATACCTGAATAACTTATTTTTTTCAACGTATTCATATACAGTATTCATTTTGTTTATATAGTGTCCACATTGTCCATGACTTTCTAGTAGAAGACCACGTGGTTCAAGAGAAGAAATAGCCCAGTTAATGAAAACACAAGCGTCTCATCAACAATGGCATTCTTCTTTAATTAACTCTGCAACTCTTCCAACTGTTGATTTTTCTTCACAACAGCCACCAGTTTGATGCCAAGACATTTACAACAAAGACATATTGACATAGTCAAATAAATAAAAGTGTGTAAGAAAAACTATGTAAGATAATTCATGCTGAAACCTTCATATTCGACCCCAGTGGCACTAAATTGATGGTTTATATTTTGGAATTATGGTTTACAGCTCTGTAATTCTATTTATTTTATTTTAAATTAATCTTATTTAATTATCTCAGATTTTTTTCATGTGATAAGGCTAAGCAGAGGGACAGAGATGATTATAAACACCTGTGATAATCCGAAGTACCCAAAATGGCCACTAGATGTTCTTGGGATAGATTACGTAAAATCCTTGAAATATTTCGTAATTCTGTTAGTTTACTGAAATATTTCCCAGTCATATACCCTCACTTTGCAACCTTAGGCAAAGTACATTTTACATTTCAGTGACAAAGCATTTGAAAGAAAACAGATAGTATTTGGACCCTCGTCGGGTAATCACTGACATGTGAATCCCTCTTATACTCCTGTTTACATGTATATATTACCATGAGTATATTACCATTAGTATTTATATATTCCGGCTGCCAGTCACTTTTCAGTTTACATATATACAGTGGGGCAAAAAAAGTAGTTAGTCAGCCACCAATTGTGCAAGTTCTCCCACTTAAAAAGATGAGAGAGGCCTGTAGTTTTCATCATAGGTACACTTCAACTATGACAGACAAAATGAGAAAAAAAATCCAGAAAATCACATTGTAGGATTTTTAATGAATTTATTTGCAAATTAGGGTGGAAAATAAGTATTTGGTCAATAACAAAAGTTTATCTCAATACTTTGTTATATACCCTTTGTTGGCAATGACAGGGGTCAAACATTTTCTGTAAGTCTTTGAGTCCCTGGCGGCGTAGTGTGTTACTGATGGTAGGCTTTGTTACTTTGGTCCCAGCTCTCTGCAGGTCATTCAACTAGGTCCCCCCGTGTGGTTCTGGGAATTTTGCTCACCGTTCTTGTGATCATTTTGACCCCACGGGGTGAGATCTTGCGTTGAGCCCCAGATCGAGGGAGATTATCAGTGGTCTTGTATGTCTTCCATTTCAAACTAAGCTGCTTACCTATTGCAGATTCAGTCTTCCCAGCCTGGTGCAGGTCTACAATTTTGTTTCTGGTGTCCTTTGACAGCTCTTTGGTCTTGGCCATAGTGGAGTTTGGAGTGTGACTGTTTGGGGTTGTGGACAGGTGTCTTTTATACTGATAACAAGTTCAAACAGGTGCCATTAATACAGGTAACGAGTGGAGGACAGAGGAGCCTCTTAAAGAATAAGTTACAGGTCTGTGAGAGCCAGAAATCTTGCTTGTTTGTAGGTGACCAAATACTTATTTTCCACCCTAATTTGCAAATAAATTCATTAAAAATCCTACAATGTGATTTTCTGGATTTTTTTTCTCATTTTGTCTGTCATAGTTGAAGTGTACCTATGATGAAAATTACAGGCCTCTCTCATCTTATTAAGTGGGAGAACATGCACAATTGGTGGCTGTCTAAATACTTTTTTTGCCCCACTGTAGCTTCCTCTCATATTTCTTATTTCTCCTATTTGTCAATGTAATTTTCTTATTAGTTCTACTATTTTGATATTGACTACTGCACCGTTGGGTAAGGTCTGGCAAGTTAAGCATTTCACTGTACCGGTGCAGTGGGAGGAGTAACACCGGAACAATAAAGTTTCATTTCACTGTACCGGTGCAGTGGGAGGAGTAACACCGGAACAATAAAGTTTCATTTCACTGTACCGGTGCAGTGGGAGGAGTAACACCGGAACAATAAAGTTTCATTTCACTGTACCGGTGCAGTGGGAGGAGTAACACCGGAACAATAAAGTTTCATTTCACTGTACCGGTGCAGTGGGAGGAGTAACACCGGAACAATAAAGTTTCATTTCACTGTACCGGTGCAGTGGGAGGAGTAACACCGGAACAATAAAGTTTCATTTCACTGTACCGGTGCAGTGGGAGGAGTAACACCGGAACAATAAAGTTTCATTTCACTGTACCGGTGCAGTGGGAGGAGTAACACCGGAACAATAAAGTTTCATTTCACTGTACCGGTGCAGTGGGAGGAGTAACACCGGAACAATAAAGTTTCATTTCACTGTACCGGTGCAGTGGGAGGAGTAACACCGGAACAATAAAGTTTCATTTCACTGTACCGGTGCAGTGGGAGGACTAACACCGGAACAATAAAGTTTCATTTCACTGTACCGGTGCAGTGGGAGGAGTAACACCGGAACAATAAAGTTTCATTTCACTGTACCGGTGCAGTGGGAGGAGTAACACCGGAACAATAAAGTTTCATTTCACTGTACCGGTGCAGTGGGAGGAGTAACACCGGAACAATAAAGTTTCATTTCACTGTACCGGTGCAGTGGGAGGAGTAACACCGGAACAATAAAGTTTCATTTCACTGTACCGGTGCAGTGGGAGGAGTAACACCAGAACAATAAAGTTTCATTTCACTGTACCGGTGCAGTGGGAGGACTAACACCGGAACAATAAAGTTTCATTTCACTGTACCGGTGCAGTGGGAGGAGTAACACCGGAACAATAAAGTTTCATTTCACTGTACCGGTGCAGTGGGAGGAGTAACACCGGAACAATAAAGTTTCATTTCACTGTACCGGTGCAGTGGGAGGAGTAACACCAGAACAATAAAGTTTCATTTCACTGTACCGGTGCAGTGGGAGGAGTAACACCGGAACAATAAAGTTTCATTTGACTGTACCGGTGCATGGGAGGAGTAACACCAGAACAATACCGTTTCATTTGAATCGGTCTACATCTCTCCTAGTGATTGCTGACACCACACATCACAACTGACATCATCAGTGTGTCTTTAGGTTCCCTTTATGCTAAGTAGGCTGACTAATTAGGAACTATTCTTTATGCTAAGCAGGCTGACTAATTAGGAAACATTTTACACCTCTGTGTCACACGTCCTTCTATAGACACTAATTAACGAACAAAAAAAAAACGTAGGATCTAACAACATGATTAATTACACCTGAAGATACGGTCTTTGTTATGTACCTGTGTTGTGTTAAAGGGTGTCAGGGACAACACACACCTGACATGAAATACGCACGCACGCACACACACAAACACACACACACAGATAAAAACACACACACCTGACATGACATACGCACACACACACACGCATGTACACAAACACACACACGCACACACACACACACCTGACATGACATACGCACACACACACGCACACACACAAACACACACACAGACAAAAACACACACACACCTGACATGACATACGCGCACACACACACACGCATGTACACAAATACACACACGCACGCACACACACACACACACACACACACACACACACACACGCATGTACACAAACACACACACGCACACACACACACATACAGACAAAAACACACACACACCTGTCGTTTGGATTTCATGAACTATGTTATCAAGATGTTGCTGTTTTGTTTTGTTTGTCGTGGATGTCTGTCTGAATAGATAGGAGTGAACACGTGACATCAGACTGTCTGTCTGAATAGATAGGAGTGAACACGTGACATCAGACTGTCTGATTAGATAGGAGTGAACACGTGACATCAGACTGTCTGTCTGAATAGATAGGAGTGAACACGTGACATCAGTCTGTCTGTCTGAATAGATAGAACTGAACACGTGACATCAGACTGTCTGTCTGAATAGATAGGAGTGAACACGTGACATCAGTCTGTCTGTCTGAATAGATAGGAGTGAACACGTGACATCAGTCTGTCTGTCTGAATAGATAGGACTGAACACGTGACATCAGACTGTCTGTTTGAATAGATAGGAGTGAACACGTGACATCAGACTGTCTGTCTGAATAGATAGGAGTGAACACGTGACATCAGTCTGTCTGATTGAATAGATAGGAGTGAACACGTGACATCAGACTGTCTGATTAGATAGGAGTGAACACGTGACATCAGACTGTCTGTCTGAATAGATAGGAGTGAACACGTGACATCAGACTGTCTGTCTGAATAGATAGGAGTGAACACGTGACATCAGACTGTCTGTTTGAATAGATAGGAGTGAACACGTGACATCAGTCTGTCTGATTGAATAGATAGGACTGAACACGTGACATCAGACTGTCTGTTTGAATAGATAGGAGTGAACACGTGACATCAGACTGTCTGTCTGAATAGATAGGAGTGAACACGTGACATCAGACTGTCTGAATAGATAGGAGTGAACACGTGACATCAGACTGATTAGATAGGAGTGAACACGTGACATCAGACTGTCTGATTAGATAGGAGTGAACATGTGACATCAGACTGTCTGTCTGAATAGATAGGAGTGAACACGTGACATCAGGCTGTCTGATTAGATAGGAGTGAACACGTGACATCAGACTGTCTGTCTGAATAGATAGGAGTGAACACGTGACATCAGACTGTCTGATTAGATAGGAGTGAACACGTGACATCAGACTGTCTGTTTGAATAGATAGGAGTGAATACGTGACATCAGACTGTCTCTCTGAATAGATAGGAGTGAACACGTGACATCAGACTGTCTGTTTTGTTGTCTCGTTGTCATGTCAACTGTCTCAAATGGCACCCTATTTCCTATTTAATACACTACTCTCGATTAAGGCCCTTAGGTCTCTGGTCAAAAGTAGTGCACTATGTAGGGAATAGGGTGCCATTGGGCTCCGGTCAAAAGTAGTGCACTATGTAGGGAATAGGGGGCCATTCGAGATGCACCCTCAGTGTCCTCCGTGATGCTGGACTTTTGAAACACATAACAGGATATTTTGTATTTGGTGATTCGCAAAAAGCCTCCGGAGCAGAAGACAAACAGCTCTCTGAGGAGTAGTCAGCTGTGCGCTGCCTGTTCTCCAATCAGGAAGGGAGATATCAATGTCTTGGAATACAGGAATTAATGATGCCGGTTCATGTAGACCCCCCCCCCCCCCACACACACACACACACACACACACACACACACTTTCCGTCGTCCTGTTTTTCTTCAGAAATCACCCCTTTGGACTTGCAGATGTCTTTGGAGTGATGCTGTGTGTGTCCACCGGGACGGTCACACACAGGGGGATTCTGGGTACCATGTAGCTTCAACCACCACACAGATACACGCGCTCGGATACTAGAAAACAGCCGAGGGGAAGGTAAATTACTTATCATAAATGAGACCACCTGGGAAATAAGGACTACTGGAGTTTCAAACACTCAATGCCACCGGAACCTTGGATAAACACTTAGAAACAGACGCTACACAGACAGACTGTCCAACATGGGAATAGACGTAGGGGTCTTCAAGGCGTCTCGATTAAAAAAAAAAAAATCAACACAAAATGCCAAAAACAACTGCTTGACGTGTTGTTATCGTAAAGGTACGTTTTGTCTGATTATGGAAAACAAAAGCTCTTCAATACCGTCCACAGCCAACCTCGTATTGTATCTCACGGATGTGTCATATTCATTCAATATTCCTGGGCCTTGGTCTACAAAAAGCATAAGAATGAGTCTTACCCGTGTACATATGTGTGTGGCGTTTGCAAAACGGGATGACATTTTAAGATTTTCCTTCCAAATAAATCAGACTTTCTTTCCAAAAAATTAAAACATTTCTCTTCCAAAAAATCAGACTTTACAAATTTAAAAATATATATATTATCCTTCCAAAAAATCACACATTCTTTCCCAAAAAATAAAAATAATTTCCTTCCCCCCCCAAAAAATCAGACTTTCTTTAAAAAAATAAATACAGAAAGTTTCCTTCCCCCCAAAAATTCAAAGATTTTCATGTACAGTCTGTGACCGGTAACTATTCTGGTAGAACATGAGGAATAAGATGAATAACACCGAGGATGTGTTCTTCATTCACTGTCATGCAAACTATCTCAGCACCTAGCCGTACATGACAATGGAACTGATCAGCACAGCTGGGAGAAGAGCCAATATACCAGTACAACAAAAGCAATTACACTTAAATAACCTGATGTGTTGTTACAAGATGTAGATCATGACACTTCAAAGGCAGATTATTGAGTTGAACCTATAGGACTTACAACCAGCGCACCGTTAATGAATCTCACACAGAGTCGGTTTTAACAAAGAGACAAAAAGGGAACAAAGTTGAATTTAAGAGCAAGAGATTATCAGGACAACAATAGGAGAGAGCTAGTAGATCCGACTGGAGGATTTGACACAGATCACGACAACGAGATCGATTTAAAGGAGAAGAGGGAGTTTGGTCTCGCTTTTGCCCAACAACAACAAAAAAAAAACAAGCTATCGACCAGTTGTTTCTCTCGCAGAAAAAGCCGAGCTCAACTTCTCTGGTATTTAATCTTGTTTCTTTCTCTGTACATTGTTAAATGCTATAATTATCTATGCCATTATTTGGGCAGCAGGGTGGCCTAGTGGTTAGAGTGGAGGGGCGGCAGGGTAGCCTAGTGGTTAGAGTGGAGGGGCGGCAGGGTAGCCTAGTGGTTAGAGTGGAGGGGAGGCAGGGTAGCCTAGTGGTTAGAGTGGAGGGGAGGCAGGGTAGCCTAGTGGTTAGAGTGGAGGGGAGGCAGGGTAGCCTAGTGGTTAGAGTGGAGGGGAGGCAGGGTAGCCTAGTGGTTAGAGTGTTGGACTAGTAACCAGCAGGTAGCCTAGTGGTTAGAGTGTTGGGCCAGTAACCAGCAGGTAGACTAGTGGTTAGAGCGTTGGACTAGTAACCAGCAGGTAGCCTAGTGGTTAGAGTGTTGGACCAGTAACCAGCAGGTAGCCTAGTGGTTAGAGCGTTGGACTAGTAACCAGCAGGTAGCCTAGTGGTTAGAGCGTTGGACTAGTAACCAGCAGGTAGACTAGTGGTTAGAGCGTTGGACTAGTAACCAGCAGGTAGTCTAGTGGTTAGAGCGTTGGACCAGTAACCAGCAGGTAGCCTAGTGGTTAGAGCGTTGGACTAGTAACCAGCAGGTAGCCTAGTGGTTAGAGTGTTGGACCAGTAACCAGCAGGTAGCCTAGTGGTTAGAGCGTTGGACTAGTAACCAGCAGGTAGCCTAGTGGTTAGAGCGTTGGACTAGTAACCAGCAGGTAGCCTAGTGGTTAGAGCGTTGGACTAGTAACCAGCAGGTAGCCTAGTGGTTAGAGCGTTGGACTAGTAACCAGCAGGTAGCCTAGTGGTTAGAGCGTTGGACTAGTAACCGAAAGTTTGCAAGTTCAATTCTCCCGAGCTTATAAGGTACAACTATGTCGCTGACAACTATGTTGCTCTGCCCCTGAACAGGCAGTCATTGAAAATATGAGTTTGTTCTTTAACTGACTTGCCTATTTAAAGGTAAAATAAAAAATTATTGAATGTGAAATGTGCTATTTTTTACCAAATATCTAACACAGTTTGAAAAAAAATGGATGATGTGTTTAATCAACAATATATTTACAGTTGCCATGGCAAAAATAAAAATGCTCACACTCTGAATTAAGCCAATTAGGAATCATGTGTTGGACCCCATCCCTTGACCTGATACCATCTGTTTTTAACAGCAATTCAATTGACATTAGAGCCTGTTTGAATGACCCCCCCCCCCCCCCCCCTCCCACACACACACACACACACACACACAACCCCCCCCCCCCCACACACACACACACACACACCCACACAACCCCCCAAAGACACACACACACACACACACACACAAACACACACGCAGACACCCACACAACCCCCCCCTCCCACACACACACACAGGCCCAGGCCCAGGCCCAGCAGCCCAGGACCCTAATCTAGCCCATCCAATCCATCAGCCTGGAGATATTGCCCACAGCAGGGTGATACTTGTTGTCACCTCTGGTTCCCGACGCGGCTTTGAAGTGTCGTGCAAGTGTTATTTTTATGGCTGTGTATGAGGTTAGATCAGATTCCAGAACAGTTGATAAATTACCCTTCACTCCCTTTGCTAGGCAGGGCTGCAGGGGGAAACACGGAGGGGGGGGGGGGGGGGGGGGGGGGGGGGGGGGGGGCAGTAAAATACACAGAACCTGTTATCATCTCAACCAATGGGAGTGAAGATGTTTTTAATAAACACCCTCGACAGATATGTGTCAACTAAAGCTGATACACCCATTTAAAAAAAAAACCAAGGTGTTGGTTTTGGAGTGAACACTAGGAGTTAAATTGAATAGTTTTATGACCACACAGACATTTAAATTTGCATTACCGAATACATTTATGTGGGAACTCCTGAACATTAACCAAACATATAACATTTGTTTCATTTGGCACAACTACAGTATATATTTTATCCACGTAAAATTTCACACACGTTTTTTAAAAATGTGTTTTACTAACAAGTGTTTACTTTACAACAGGATGGCATTTAACCAAATCCAGCGCATTACATTTGCAGTGTTTGTCCCAACACACATCTCACCACCTAGAGCTAAGATAGGGCAGACACTGGGAAAGAGAAGAGCTTCTAGACACTGTTGTTACTGTTGCTAATGTTACTACTGTTGTCACTGTTGCTACAGTTACTACTGTTGTTACTGTTGCTACTGTTACTACTGTTGTTACTGTTGTTACTGCTGCTACTGTTGCTACTGTTGTCGCTGTTGTTACAGTTGCTACTGTTGTTACTGCTGTTACTGTTGCTACTGTTGTTACTGCTGTTACTGTTGCTACTGTTACTAGTTGTTGGCACTGGTGTTACTGTTGTTACTGTTGTTACTGTTGTTACTGTTGCTACTGTTGTTACTGTTGTTACTGTTGTTACTCTTGTTACTGTTGTTACTGCTGTTACTGTTGCTACTGTTGTTACTGTTGTTACTGTTGTTACTGTTGTTACTGTTGTTACTGTTGTTATTGTTGTTACTGTTGTCACTGTTGTTACTGTTGCTACTGTTGTTACTGTTGTTACTGTTGTTACTGTTGTTACTGTTGTTACTGTTGTTACTGTTACTACTGTTACTACTGTTACTGTTGTTACTGTTGTTACTGTTGTTACTGTTGTTACTGTTGTTACTGTTGTTACTGTTACTGTTACTACTGTTGTTACTGTTGTTACTGCTGCTACTGTTACTGTTACTACTGTTGTTACTGTTGTTACTGCTGCTACTGTTGCTACTGTTGTCGCTGTTGTTACAGTTGCTACTGTTGTTACTGCTGTTACTGTTGCTACTGTTACTAGTTGTTGGCACTGGTGTTACTGTTGTTACTGTTGTTACTGTTGTTACTGTTGCTACTGTTGTTACTTTTGTTACTGTTGTTACTGTTGTTACTGTTGTTACTGTTGTTACTGCTGTTACTGTTGCTACTGTTGTTACTGTTGTTACTGTTGTTACTGTTGTTACTGTTGTTACTGTTGTCACTGTTGTTACTGTTGCTACTGTTGTTACTGTTGTTACTGTTGTTACTGTTGTTACTGTTACTACTGCTACTACTGTTACTGTTGTTACTGTTGTTACTGTTGTTACTGTTGTTACTGTTGTTACTGTTGTTACTGTTACTGTTACTACTGTTGTTACTGTTGTTACTGCTGCTACTGTTACTAGTTGTTGGCACTGGTGTTACTGTTGTTACTGTTGTTACTGTTGTTACTGTTGTTACTGTTGTTACTGTTGTTACTGTTGCTACTGTTACTAGTTGTTGGCACTGGTGTTACTGTTGTTACTGTTGTTACTGTTGTTACTGTTGCTACTGTTGTTACTGTTGTTACTGTTGTTACTGTTGTTACTGTTGTTACTGCTGTTACTGTTGCTACTGTTGTTACTGTTGTTACTGTTGTTACTGTTGTTACTGTTGTTACTGTTGCTACTGTTGTTACTGTTGTTACTGTTGTTACTGTTGTTACTGTTGTTACTGTTACTACTGTTACTACTGTTACTGTTGTTACTGTTGTTACTGTTGTTACTGTTGTTACTGTTGTTACTGTTACTGTTACTACTGTTGTTACTGTTGTTACTGTTGTTACTGTTGTTACTGTTGTTACTGTTGTTACTGTTGTTACTGTTACTGTTACTACTGTTGTTACTGTTGTTACTGCTGCTACTGTTGCTACTGTTGTCGCTGTTGTTACAGTTGCTACTGTTGTTACTGCTGTTACTGTTGCTACTGTTGTTACTGCTGTTACTGTTGCTACTGTTACTAGTTGTTGGCACTGGTGTTACTGTTGTTACTGTTGTTACTGTTGTTACTGTTGCTACTGTTGTTACTGTTGTTACTGTTGTTACTGTTGTTACTGTTGTTACTGTTGTTACTGCTGTTACTGTTGCTACTGTTGTTACTGTTGTTACTGTTGTTACTGTTGTTACTGTTGCTACTGTTGTTACTGTTGTTACTGTTGTCACTGTTGTTACTGTTGCTACTGTTGTTACTGTTGTTACTGTTGTTACTGTTGTTACTGTTGTTACTGTTACTACTGTTACTACTGTTACTGCTGTTACTGTTGTTACTGTTGTTACTGTTGTTACTGTTGTTACTGTTGTTACTGTTGTTACTGTTACTGCTGTTACTACTGTTACTACTGTTACTGTTGTTACTGTTGTTACTGTTGTTACTGTTGTTACTGTTGTTACTGTTGTTACTGTTGTTACTGCTGTTACTGTTGCTACTGTTGTTACTGTTGTTACTGTTGTTACTGTTGTTACTGTTGTTACTGTTGGCACTGGTGTTACTGTTGTTACTGTTGTTACTGTTGTTACTGTTGATACTGTTGTTACTGTTGTTACTGTTGTTACTGTTGTTACTGTTGTTACTGTTACTACTGTTACTACTGTTACTGTTGTTACTGTTGTTACTGTTGCTACTGTTACTACTGTTACTTTTGTTACTGTTGTTACTGTTGTTACTGTTGCTACTGTTGCAACTGTTAATGTTGTTACTGTTGTTACTGTTGTCACTGTTGTTACTGTTGTCACTGTTGCTACTGTTGCTACTGTTGTTACTGTTGCCACTGTTGCTACTGTTGTTACTGTTGTTACTGTTGTTACTGTTGCTACTGTTGCTACTGTTACAGTTACTGTTGTTACTGTTGCTACTGTTGTTACTGTTGTTACTGTTACTACTGTTACTACTGTTACTGTTGTTACTGTTGTTACTGTTGTTACTGTTGTTACTGTTGTTACTGTTGTTACTGTTACTGTTACTACTGTTGTTACTGTTGTTACTGCTGCTACTGTTACTAGTTGTTGGCACTGGTGTTACTGTTGTTACTGTTGTTACTGTTGTTACTGTTGTTACTGTTGTTACTGTTGTTACTGTTGCTACTGTTACTAGTTGTTGGCACTGGTGTTACTGTTGTTACTGTTGTTACTGTTGTTACTGTTGCTACTGTTGTTACTGTTGTTACTGTTGTTACTGTTGTTACTGTTGTTACTGCTGTTACTGTTGCTACTGTTGTTACTGTTGTTACTGTTGTTACTGTTGTTACTGTTGTTACTGTTGTTACTGTTGCTACTGTTGTTACTGTTGTTACTGTTGTTACTGTTGTTACTGTTGTTACTGTTACTACTGTTACTACTGTTACTGTTGTTACTGTTGTTACTGTTGTTACTGTTGTTACTGTTGTTACTGTTACTGTTACTACTGTTGTTACTGTTGTTACTGTTGTTACTGTTGTTACTGTTGTTACTGTTGTTACTGTTGTTACTGTTACTGTTACTACTGTTGTTACTGTTGTTACTGCTGCTACTGTTGCTACTGTTGTCGCTGTTGTTACAGTTGCTACTGTTGTTACTGCTGTTACTGTTGCTACTGTTGTTACTGCTGTTACTGTTGCTACTGTTACTAGTTGTTGGCACTGGTGTTACTGTTGTTACTGTTGTTACTGTTGTTACTGTTGCTACTGTTGTTACTGTTGTTACTGTTGTTACTGTTGTTACTGTTGTTACTGTTGTTACTGCTGTTACTGTTGCTACTGTTGTTACTGTTGTTACTGTTGTTACTGTTGTTACTGTTGCTACTGTTGTTACTGTTGTTACTGTTGTCACTGTTGTTACTGTTGCTACTGTTGTTACTGTTGTTACTGTTGTTACTGTTGTTACTGTTGTTACTGTTACTACTGTTACTACTGTTACTGCTGTTACTGTTGTTACTGTTGTTACTGTTGTTACTGTTGTTACTGTTGTTACTGTTGTTACTGTTACTACTGTTACTACTGTTACTACTGTTACTGTTGTTACTGTTGTTACTGTTGTTACTGTTGTTACTGTTGTTACTGTTGTTACTGTTGTTACTGCTGTTACTGTTGCTACTGTTGTTACTGTTGTTACTGTTGTTACTGTTGTTACTGTTGTTACTGTTGGCACTGGTGTTACTGTTGTTACTGTTGTTACTGTTGTTACTGTTGATACTGTTGTTACTGTTGTTACTGTTGTTACTGTTGTTACTGTTGTTACTGTTACTACTGTTACTACTGTTACTGTTGTTACTGTTGTTACTGTTGCTACTGTTACTACTGTTACTTTTGTTACTGTTGTTACTGTTGTTACTGTTGCTACTGTTGCAACTGTTAATGTTGTTACTGTTGTTACTGTTGTCACTGTTGTTACTGTTGTCACTGTTGCTACTGTTGCTACTGTTGTTACTGTTGCCACTGTTGCTACTGTTGTTACTGTTGTTACTGTTGTTACTGTTGCTACTGTTGCTACTGTTACAGTTACTGTTGTTACTGTTGCTACTGTTGTTACTGTTGTTACTGTTACGGTTACTGTTGTTACTGTTGCTACTGTTGCTACTGTTGTCACTGTTGTTACTGTTGCTACTGTTACTACTGTTGTTACTGTTACTGTTGCTACTGTTACTGTTGTTACTGTTGCTACTGTTACTGTTGTCACTGTTGCTATTTTTGCAACTGTTAATGTTGTTACTGTTGTTACTGTTGTCACTGTTGTTACTGTTGTTACTGTTGCTACTGTTGCTACTGTTGTTACTGTTGCTACTGTTGTTACTGTTGCTACTGTTACGGTTACTGTTGCTACTGTTGCTACTGTTGTTACTGTTGCTACTGTTTTCACTGTTGTTACTGTTGCTACTGTTACTACTGTTGTTACTGTTTTTACTGTTGCTACTGTTACTGTTGTTACTGTTGCTACTGTTACTGTTGTCACTGTTGTTCTGTTGTTACTGTTGCTACTGTTACGGTTACTGTTGTTATTGTTGCTACTGTTGCTACTGTTGTTACTGTTGTTAATGTTGTTACTGTTGCTACTGTTACGGATACTGTTGTTACTTTTCCTCCTGTTGCTCCTGTTGTCACTGTTGCTACTGATGTCACTGTTGTTACTGTTGTTACTGTTGCTACTGTTACTACTGTTCCTACTGTTGCAACTGTTGTTGCTGTTGTTACTGTTGTTACTGTTGCTACTGTTGCTACTGTTGTTACTGTTGCTACTGTTGTTACTGTTGTTACTGTTGCTGCTGTTGCTACTGTTGCTACTGTTACGGTTGCTGTTGTTACTGTTGCTACTGTTACGGTTACTGTTGTTACTGTTGCTATTGTTGTTACTGTTGTTACTGTTACGGTTACTGTTGTTACTGTTGCTACTGTTGTCACTGTTGTTACTGTTGCTACTGTTACTACTGTTGTTACTGTTTTTACTGTTGCTACTGTTACTGTTGTTACTGTTGCTACTGTTGCTACTGTTACGGTTACTGTTGCTACTGTTACTACTGTTGTTACTGTTTTTACTGTTGCTACTGTTACTGTTGTTACTGTTGCTACTGTTACTGTTGTCACTGTTGCTATTTTTGCAACTGTTAATGTTGTTACTGTTGTTACTGTTGTCACTGTTGTTACTGTTGTTACTGTTGCTACTGTTGCTACTGTTGTTACTTTTGCTACTGTTGTTACTGTTGCTACTGTTACGGTTACTGTTGCTACTGTTGCTACTGTTGTTACTGTTGCTACTGTTTTCACTGTTGTTACTGTTGCTACTGTTACTACTGTTGTTACTGTTTTTACTGTTGCTACTGTTACTGTTGTTACTGTTGCTACTGTTACTGTTGTCACTGTTGTTCTGTTGTTACTGTTGCTACTTTTACGGTTACTGTTGTTATTGTTGCTACTGTTGCTACTGTTGTTACTGTTGTTAATGTTGTTACTGTTGCTACTGTTACGGATACTGTTGTTACTTTTCCTCCTGTTGCTCCTGTTGTCACTGTTGCTACTGATGTCACTGTTGTTACTGTTGTTACTGTTGCTACTGTTACTACTGTTCCTACTGTTGCAACTGTTGTTGCTGTTGTTACTGTTGTTACTGTTGCTACTGTTGCTACTGTTGTTACTGTTGCTACTGTTGTTACTGTTGTTACTGTTGCTGCTGTTGCTACTGTTGCTACTGTTACGGTTGCTGTTGTTAATGTTGCTACTGTTACGGTTACTGTTGTTACTGTTGCTACTGTTGCTACTGTTGTTACTGTTGCTACTGTTACGGTTACTCTTGTTACTGTTGCTACTGTTGTTACTGTTGTTACTGTTGCTACTGTTACTACTGTTGTTACTGTTTTTACTGTTGTTACTGTTGTTACTGTTACTGTTACTGTTGTTACTGTTGTTACTGTTGTTACTGTTGCTACTGTTGCTACTGTTACGGTTACTGTTGTTACTGTTGCTACTGTTGTTACTGTTGTTACTGTTACGGTTACTGTTGTTACTGTTGCTACTGTTGTCACTGTTGTTACTGTTGCTACTGTTACGGTTACTGTTGTTACTGTTGCTACTGTTGTTACTGTTGTTACTGTTGCTACTGTTACTACTGTTGTTACTGTTTTTACTGTTGTTACTGTTGTTACTGTTACTGTTCCTACTGTTTGAATATTGTTGCTACTGTTGTTACTGTTGCCACTGTTGCTACTGTTGTTACTGTTGTTACTGTTGTTACTGTTGCTACTGTTGCTACTGTTACGGTTACTGTTGTTACTGTTGCTACTGTTGTTACTGTTGTTACTGTTACGGTTACTGTTGTTACTGTTGCTACTGTTGTCACTGTTGTTACTGTTGCTACTGTTACTACTGTTGTTACTGTTTTTACTGTTGCTACTGTTACTGTTGTTACTGTTGCTACTGTTGCTACTGTTACGGTTACTGTTGCTACTGTTACTACTGTTGTTACTGTTTTTACTGTTGCTACTGTTACTGTTGTTACTGTTGCTACTGTTACTGTTGTCGCTGTTGCTATTTTTGCAACTGTTAATGTTGTTACTGTTGTTACTGTTGTCACTGTTGTTACTGTTGTTACTGTTGCTACTGTTGCTACTGTTGTTACTGTTGCTACTGTTGTTACTGTTGCTACTGTTACGGTTACTGTTGCTACTGTTGCTACTGTTGTTACTGTTGCTACTGTTTTCACTGTTGTTACTGTTGCTACTGTTACTACTGTTGTTACTGTTTTTACTGTTGCTACTGTTACTGTTGTTACTGTTGCTACTGTTACTGTTGTCACTGTTGTTCTGTTGTTACTGTTGCTACTGTTACGGTTACTGTTGTTATTGTTGCTACTGTTGCTACTGTTGTTACTGTTGTTAATGTTGTTACTGTTGCTACTGTTACGGATACTGTTGTTACTTTTCCTCCTGTTGCTCCTGTTGTCACTGTTGCTACTGATGTCACTGTTGTTACTGTTGTTACTGTTGCTACTGTTACTACTGTTCCTACTGTTGCAACTGTTGTTGCTGTTGTTACTGTTGTTACTGTTGCTACTGTTGCTACTGTTGTTACTGTTGCTACTGTTGTTACTGTTGTTACTGTTGCTGCTGTTGCTACTGTTGTCACTGTTGTTACTGTTGCTACTGTTACTACTGTTGTTACTGTTTTTACTGTTGCTACTGTTACTGTTGTTACTGTTGCTACTGTTGCTACTGTTACGGTTACTGTTGCTACTGTTACTACTGTTGTTACTGTTTTTACTGTTGCTACTGTTACTGTTGTTACTGTTGCTACTGTTACTGTTGTCACTGTTGCTATTTTTGCAACTGTTAATGTTGTTACTGTTGTTACTGTTGTCACTGTTGTTACTGTTGTTACTGTTGCTACTGTTGCTACTGTTGTTACTGTTGCTACTGTTGTTACTGTTGCTACTGTTACGGTTACTGTTGCTACTGTTGCTACTGTTGTTACTGTTGCTACTGTTTTCACTGTTGTTACTGTTGCTACTGTTACTACTGTTGTTACTGTTTTTACTGTTGCTACTGTTACTGTTGTTACTGTTGCTACTGTTACTGTTGTCACTGTTGTTCTGTTGTTACTGTTGCTACTGTTACGGTTACTGTTGTTATTGTTGCTACTGTTGCTACTGTTGTTACTGTTGTTAATGTTGTTACTGTTGCTACTGTTACGGATACTGTTGTTACTTTTCCTCCTGTTGCTCCTGTTGTCACTGTTGCTACTGATGTCACTGTTGTTACTGTTGTTACTGTTGCTACTGTTACTACTGTTCCTACTGTTGCAACTGTTGTTGCTGTTGTTACTGTTGTTACTGTTGCTACTGTTGCTACTGTTGTTACTGTTGCTACTGTTGTTACTGTTGTTACTGTTGCTGCTGTTGCTACTGTTGCTACTGTTACGGTTGCTGTTGTTACTGTTGCTACTGTTACGGTTACTGTTGTTACTGTTGCTATTGTTGTTACTGTTGTTACTGTTACGGTTACTGTTGTTACTGTTGCTACTGTTGCTACTGTTGTCACTGTTGTTACTGTTGCTACTGTTACTACTGTTGTTACTGTTTTTACTGTTGCTACTGTTACTGTTGTTACTGTTGCTACTGTTGCTACTGTTACGGTTACTGTTGCTACTGTTACTACTGTTGTTACTGTTTTTACTGTTGCTACTGTTACTGTTGTTACTGTTGCTACTGTTACTGTTGTCACTGTTGCTATTTTTGCAACTGTTAATGTTGTTACTGTTGTTACTGTTGTCACTGTTGTTACTGTTGTTACTGTTGCTACTGTTGCTACTGTTGTTACTTTTGCTACTGTTGTTACTGTTGCTACTGTTACGGTTACTGTTGCTACTGTTGCTACTGTTGTTACTGTTGCTACTGTTTTCACTGTTGTTACTGTTGCTACTGTTACTACTGTTGTTACTGTTTTTACTGTTGCTACTGTTACTGTTGTTACTGTTGCTACTGTTACTGTTGTCACTGTTGTTCTGTTGTTACTGTTGCTACTGTTACGGTTACTGTTGTTATTGTTGCTACTGTTGCTACTGTTGTTACTGTTGTTAATGTTGTTACTGTTGCTACTGTTACGGATACTGTTGTTACTTTTCCTCCTGTTGCTCCTGTTGTCACTGTTGCTACTGATGTCACTGTTGTTACTGTTGTTACTGTTGCTACTGTTCCTACTGTTCCTACTGTTGCAACTGTTGTTGCTGTTGTTACTGTTGTTACTGTTGCTACTGTTGCTACTGTTGTTACTGTTGCTACTGTTGTTACTGTTGTTACTGTTGCTGCTGTTGCTACTGTTGCTACTGTTACGGTTGCTGTTGTTACTGTTGCTACTGTTACGGTTACTGTTGTTACTGTTGCTACTGTTGCTACTGTTGTTACTGTTGCTACTGTTACGGTTACTGTTGTTACTGTTGCTACTGTTGTTACTGTTGTTACTGTTGCTACTGTTACTACTGTTGTTACTGTTTTTACTGTTGTTACTGTTGTTACTGTTACTGTTCCTACTGTTTGAATATTGTTGCTACTGTTGTTACTGTTGCCACTGTTGCTACTGTTGTTACTGTTGTTACTGTTGTTACTGTTGCTACTGTTGCTACTGTTACGGTTACTGTTGTTACTGTTGCTACTGTTGTTACTGTTGTTACTGTTACGGTTACTGTTGTTACTGTTGCTACTGTTGTCACTGTTGTTACTGTTGCTACTGTTACTACTGTTGTTACTGTTTTTACTGTTGCTACTGTTACTGTTGTTACTGTTGCTACTGTTGCTACTGTTACGGTTACTGTTGCTACTGTTACTACTGTTGTTACTGTTTTTACTGTTGCTACTGTTACTGTTGTTACTGTTGCTACTGTTACTGTTGTCACTGTTGCTATTTTTGCAACTGTTAATGTTGTTACTGTTGTTACTGTTGTCACTGTTGTTACTGTTGTTACTGTTGCTACTGTTGCTACTGTTGTTACTGTTGCTACTGTTGTTACTGTGGCTACTGTTACGGTTACTGTTGCTACTGTTGCTACTGTTGTTACTGTTGCTACTGTTTTCACTGTTGTTACTGTTGCTACTGTTACTACTGTTGTTACTGTTTTTACTGTTGCTACTGTTACTGTTGTTACTGTTGCTACTGTTACTGTTGTCACTGTTGTTCTGTTGTTACTGTTGCTACTGTTACGGTTACTGTTGTTATTGTTGCTACTGTTGCTACTGTTGTTACTGTTGTTAATGTTGTTACTGTTGCTACTGTTACTGTTGTCACTGTTGTTCTGTTGTTACTGTTGCTACTGTTACGGTTACTGTTGTTATTGTTGCTACTGTTGCTACTGTTGTTACTGTTGTTAATGTTGTTACTGTTGCTACTGTTACGGATACTGTTGTTACTTTTCCTCCTGTTGCTCCTGTTGTCACTGTTGCTACTGATGTCACTGTTGTTACTGTTGTTACTGTTGCTACTGTTACTACTGTTCCTACTGTTGCAACTGTTGTTGCTGTTGTTACTGTTGTTACTGTTGCTACTGTTGCTACTGTTGTTACTGTTGCTACTGTTGTTACTGTTGTTACTGTTGCTGCTGTTGCTACTGTTGCTACTGTTACGGTTGCTGTTGTTACTGTTGCTACTGTTACGGTTACTGTTGTTACTGTTGCTATTGTTGTTACTGTTGTTACTGTTACGGTTACTGTTGTTACTGTTGCTACTGTTGCTACTGTTGTCACTGTTGTTACTGTTGCTACTGTTACTACTGTTGTTACTGTTTTTACTGTTGCTACTGTTACTGTTGTTACTGTTGCTACTGTTGCTACTGTTACGGTTACTGTTGCTACTGTTACTACTGTTGTTACTGTTTTTACTGTTGCTACTGTTACTGTTGTTACTGTTGCTACTGTTACTGTTGTCACTGTTGCTATTTTTGCAACTGTTAATGTTGTTACTGTTGTTACTGTTGTCACTGTTGTTACTGTTGTTACTGTTGCTACTGTTGCTACTGTTGTTACTTTTGCTACTGTTGTTACTGTTGCTACTGTTACGGTTACTGTTGCTACTGTTGCTACTGTTGTTACTGTTGCTACTGTTTTCACTGTTGTTACTGTTGCTACTGTTACTACTGTTGTTACTGTTTTTACTGTTGCTACTGTTACTGTTGTTACTGTTGCTACTGTTACTGTTGTCACTGTTGTTCTGTTGTTACTGTTGCTACTGTTACGGTTACTGTTGTTATTGTTGCTACTGTTGCTACTGTTGTTACTGTTGTTAATGTTGTTACTGTTGCTACTGTTACGGATACTGTTGTTACTTTTCCTCCTGTTGCTCCTGTTGTCACTGTTGCTACTGATGTCACTGTTGTTACTGTTGTTACTGTTGCTACTGTTCCTACTGTTCCTACTGTTGCAACTGTTGTTGCTGTTGTTACTGTTGTTACTGTTGCTACTGTTGCTACTGTTGTTACTGTTGCTACTGTTGTTACTGTTGTGACTGTTGCTGCTGTTGCTACTGTTGCTACTGTTACGGTTGCTGTTGTTACTGTTGCTACTGTTACGGTTACTGTTGTTACTGTTGCTACTGTTGCTACTGTTGTTACTGTTGCTACTGTTACGGTTACTGTTGTTACTGTTGCTACTGTTGTTACTGTTGTTACTGTTGCTACTGTTACTACTGTTGTTACTGTTTTTACTGTTGTTACTGTTGTTACTGTTACTGTTCCTACTGTTTGAATATTGTTGCTACTGTTGTTACTGTTGCCACTGTTGCTACTGTTGTTACTGTTGTTACTGTTGTTACTGTTGCTACTGTTGCTACTGTTACGGTTACTGTTGTTACTGTTGCTACTGTTGTTACTGTTGTTACTGTTACGGTTACTGTTGTTACTGTTGCTACTGTTGTCACTGTTGTTACTGTTGCTACTGTTACTACTGTTGTTACTGTTTTTACTGTTGCTACTGTTACTGTTGTTACTGTTGCTACTGTTGCTACTGTTACGGTTACTGTTGCTACTGTTACTACTGTTGTTACTGTTTTTACTGTTGCTACTGTTACTGTTGTTACTGTTGCTACTGTTACTGTTGTCACTGTTGCTATTTTTGCAACTGTTAATGTTGTTACTGTTGTTACTGTTGTCACTGTTGTTACTGTTGTTACTGTTGCTACTGTTGCTACTGTTGTTACTGTTGCTACTGTTGTTACTGTGGCTACTGTTACGGTTACTGTTGCTACTGTTGCTACTGTTGTTACTGTTGCTACTGTTTTCACTGTTGTTACTGTTGCTACTGTTACTACTGTTGTTACTGTTTTTACTGTTGCTACTGTTACTGTTGTTACTGTTGCTACTGTTACTGTTGTCACTGTTGTTCTGTTGTTACTGTTGCTACTGTTACGGTTACTGTTGTTATTGTTGCTACTGTTGCTACTGTTGTTACTGTTGTTAATGTTGTTACTGTTGCTACTGTTACGGATACTGTTGTTACTTTTCCTCCTGTTGCTCCTGTTGTCACTGTTGCTACTGATGTCACTGTTGTTACTGTTGTTACTGTTGCTACTGTTACTACTGTTCCTACTGTTGCAACTGTTGTTGCTGTTGTTACTGTTGTTACTGTTGCTACTGTTGCTACTGTTGTTACTGTTGCTACTGTTGTTACTGTTGTTACTGTTGCTGCTGTTGCTACTGTTGCTACTGTTACGGTTACTGTTGTTACTGTTGCTACTGTTGCTACTGTTGTTACTGTTGCTATAGTTACGGTTACTGTTGTTACTGTTGCTACTGTTGTTACTGTTGTTACTGTTGCTACTGTTACTACTGTTGTTACTGTTTTTACTGTTGTTACTGTTGTTACTGTTACTGTTCCTACTGTTGTTACTGTTGTTACTGTTGTTACTGTTACGGTTACTGTTGTTACTGTTGCTACTGTTACGGTTACTGTTGCTACTGTTGTTACTGTTGCTACTGTTGTTACTGTTGCTACTGTTGCTACTGTCGCTACTGTTACGGTTACTGTTGTTACTGTTGCTACTGTTACGGTTACTGTTGTTACTGTTGCTACTGTTGTTACTGTTGCTACTTTTGTTACTGTTGCTACTGTTACAGTTACTGTTGCTACTGTTGTTACTGTTGCTACTTTTGTTACTGTTGCTACTGTTACAGTTACTGTTGCTACTGTTGTTACTGTTGCTGCTGTTGTTACTGTTGCTACTGTTTTTACTGTTGTTACTGTTGATACTGTTACTGTTGCTACTGTTGTTACTGTTGCTACTGTTACTGTTGTTGCTGTTGCTGATGTTACTGTTGCTACTGTTGCTCCATATGATGGCAAGAACATCTCAAATAAGCAAAGAGAAACGTCAGTCCATCCTTACTTTAAAATATGAAGGTCAGTTACTCCGGAAAATGTCAAGAACTTTGAATGTTTCTTCAAACGCAGTAGCAAAAACATCAAGCACTATGATGAAACTGGCTCTCATGAGGACCGCCACAGGAAAGACAGACGCAGAGTTACCTCTGATGCAGAGGATAAGTTCATGAGAGTTAACTGCACCTCAGATTGCAGCCCAAATAAATGCATCACAGAATTCAAGTAACAGACACATCTCAACATCAATTGTTCAGAGGAGACTGCGTGAATCAGGCCTCCATGGTCAATTTGCTGCAAAGAAACCACTACTAAAGGACACCAATAAGAAGAAGAGACTTGCTTGGGCCAAGAAACACGAGCAGTGGACATTAGACCGGTGGAAATCTGTCTGGTCTGATGAGTCCCAGTTTAAGATTTTTGGTTCCAACAGCCGTGTCTTTGTGAGACGCAGAGTAGGTGAACGGATGATCTCCACATTTGTGGTTCCCACCGTGAAGCATGGAGGAGGAGGTGTGATTGTGTGAGGGTGATTTGCTGGTGACACTGTCAGTGATTTATTTAGAATTCAAGGCACACTTAACCAGCATGCTGACCACAACATTCTGCATTGATACGCCTTCCCATCTGGTTTGCGCTTAGTGGGACTATCTTTTACTTTTCAACAGGACAATGACCTAACACACCACCAGGCTGTGTGAAGGCTATTTGACCCAAAAGGAGAGTTTTGTTGCTCCTTTCTCTGTGATGTCATTCTAATTGAATCCAGAAAGAACAAAACCCTGTCCCTTTCTCTGTGATGTCATTCTAATGGAATCCAGAAAGAACACAACCCTTTCTCTTTCTCTGTGATGTCATTCTAATGGCATCCAGAAAGAACACAACCCTTTCCCTTTCTCTGTGATGTCATTCCAATGGAATCCAGAAAGAACAAAACCTTGTAACTTTCTCTGTGATGTCATTCCAATGGAATCCAGAAAGAACAAAACCCTGTAACTTTCTCTGTGATGTCATTCTAATGGAATCCAGAAAGAACAAAACCCTGTAACTTTCTCTGTGATGTCATTCCAATGGAATCCAGAAAGAACAAAACCCTGTAACTTTCTCTGTGATGTCATTCCAATGGAATCCAGAAAGAACAAAACCCTGTAACTTTCTCTGTGATGTCATTCCAATGGAATCCAGAAAGAACAAAACCCTGTAACTTTCTCTGTGATGTCATTCTAATGGAATCCAGAAAGAACACAACCCTTTCCCTTTCTCTGTGATGTCATTCTAATGGAATGTAGAAAGAACAAACCCTGTCCCTTTCTCTGTGATGTCATTTTAATAGAATCCAGAAATAACAAAACCCCGTCTCTTTCTCTGTGATGCCATTCTAATGGAATCCAGAAAGAACAAAACCCTGTCCCTTTCTCTGTGATGTCATTCTAATCGAATCCATAAAGAACAAAACCCTGTCCCTTTCTCTGTGATGTCATTCTAATGGAATCCAGAAAGAACAAAACTCTTTCCCTTTCTCTGTGATTTCATTCTAATGGAATCCAGAAAGAACAAAACCCTGTCTCTTTCTCTGTGATGTCATTCCAATGGAATCCAGAAAGAACAAAACCCTGTCTCTTTCTCTGTGATGTCATTCTAACGGAATCCAGAAAGAACAAAACCCTGTCTCTTTCTCTGTGATGTCATTCTAATGGAATGTAGAAAGAACACAACCCTGTCTCTTTCTCTGTGATGTCATGCTAATAGAATCCAGAAAGAACACAACCCTGTCCCTTTCTCTGTGATGTCATTCTATTGGAATCCAGAAAGAACACAACCCTGTCCCTTTCTCTGTGATGTCATTCCAATGGAATCCAGAAAGAACAAAACCCTGTCTCTTTCTCTGTGATGTCATTCTAATGGAATGTAGAAAGAACACAACCCTGTCTCTTTCTCTGTGATGTCATTCTAATAGAATCCATAAAGAACAAAACCCTGTCCCTTTCTCTGTGATGTCATTCTAATGGAATCCAGAAAGAACACAACCCTGTCTCTTTCTCTGTGATGTCATTCTAATGGAATCCAGAAAGAACACAACCCTGTCTCTTTCTCTGTGATGACATTCTAATGGAATGTAGAAAGAACAAAACCCTGTCTCTTTCTCTGTGATGTCATTCTAATGGAATGTAGAAAGAACAAAACCCAGTCTCTTTCTCTGTGATGTCATTCTAATGGAATCCAGAAAGAACACAACCCTGTCTCTTTCTCTGTGATGTCATTCTAATGGAATCCAGAAAGAACAAAACCCTGTCTCTTTCTCTGTGATGTCATTCTAATGGAACCCAGAAAGAACAAAACCCTGTCTCTTTCTCTGTGATGTCATTCTAATGGAATCCAGAAAGAACAAAACCCTGTCTCTTTCTCTGTGATGTCATTCTAATGGAATCCAGAAAGAACACAACCCTGTCTCTTTCTCTGTGATGTCATTCTAATGGAATCCAGAAAGAACAAAACCTTGTCTCTTTCTCTGTGATGTCATTCTAATGGAATCCAGAAAGAACACAACCCTGTCTCTTTCACTGTGATGTCATTCTAATGGAATCCAGAAAGAACAAAACCCTGTCTCTTTCTCTGTGATGTCATTCTAATGGAATCCAGAAAGAACAAAACCCTGTCTCTTTCTCTGTGATGTCATTCTAATGGAATCCAGAAAGAACAAAACCCTGTCCCTTTCTCTGTGATGTCATTCTAATCGAATCCATAAAGAACAAAACCCTGTCCCTTTCTCTGTGATGTCATTCTAATGGAATCCAGAAAGAACAAAACTCTTTCCCTTTCTCTGTGATTTCATTCTAATGGAATCCAGAAAGAACAAAACCCTGTCTCTTTCTCTGTGATGTCATTCCAATGGAATCCAGAAAGAACAAAACCCTGTCTCTTTCTCTGTGATGTCATTCTAACGGAATCCAGAAAGAACAAAACCCTGTCTCTTTCTCTGTGATGTCATTCTAATGGAATGTAGAAAGAACACAACCCTGTCTCTTTCTCTGTGATGTCATGCTAATAGAATCCAGAAAGAACACAACCCTGTCCCTTTCTCTGTGATGTCATTCTATTGGAATCCAGAAAGAACACAACCCTGTCCCTTTCTCTGTGATGTCATTCCAATGGAATCCAGAAAGAACAAAACCCTGTCTCTTTCTCTGTGATGTCATTCTAATGGAATGTAGAAAGAACACAACCCTGTCTCTTTCTCTGTGATGTCATTCTAATAGAATCCATAAAGAACAAAACCCTGTCCCTTTCTCTGTGATGTCATTCTAATGGAATCCAGAAAGAACACAACCCTGTCTCTTTCTCTGTGATGTCATTCTAATGGAATCCAGAAAGAACACAACCCTGTCTCTTTCTCTGTGATGACATTCTAATGGAATGTAGAAAGAACAAAACCCTGTCTCTTTCTCTGTGATGTCATTCTAATGGAATGTAGAAAGAACAAAACCCAGTCTCTTTCTCTGTGATGTCATTCTAATGGAATCCAGAAAGAACACAACCCTGTCTCTTTCTCTGTGATGTCATTCTAATGGAATCCAGAAAGAACAAAACCCTGTCTCTTTCTCTGTGATGTCATTCTAATGGAACCCAGAAAGAACAAAACCCTGTCTCTTTCTCTGTGATGTCATTCTAATGGAATCCAGAAAGAACAAAACCCTGTCTCTTTCTCTGTGATGTCATTCTAATGGAATCCAGAAAGAACACAACCCTGTCTCTTTCTCTGTGATGTCATTCTAATGGAATCCAGAAAGAACAAAACCCTGTCTCTTTCTCTGTGATGTCATTCTAATGGAATCCAGAAAGAACACAACCCTGTCTTTTTCTCTGTGATATCATTCTAATGGAATCCAGAAAGAACAAAACCCTGTCTCTTTCTCTGTGATGTCATTCTAATGGAATCCAGAAAGAACACAACCCTGTCTCTTTCTCTGTGATGTCATTCTAATGGAATCCAGAAAGAACAAAACCCTGTCTCTTTCTCTGTGATGTCATTCTAATGGAATGTAGAAAGAACAAAACCCTGTCTCTTTCTCTGTGATATCATTCGAACATAACCCTGTCTCTTTCTCTGTGATGTCATTCTAATAGAATCCAGAAAGAACACAACCCTGTCCCTCAAACATTTACGTCAAAAGGTGTAAAGTTAAGGATAAAGACACAAAAAAAACATCTGCATCAAATTAAATATGTTGCCTTCATCAAATAACATGGAAAACAGCCACTTTTCTTGGTACAACATCCTTACAAAGCGCTGAATGTAAATGTACATTACTGTATTGTACATAGACTGGTCCTCTTGGTTTGTACCTGTGTATTTTCGATCACCATTAAGAAAAACAATCCACAATACAGTAATACTTTGAGACATCAAGTGGTTTGTGATGATGTGGTGTGATGATGTGGCTCAGTTGGTAGAGCATGGCGCTTGCAATGCTAGGCTTGTGGGTTCGATTCCCATGAGGGAGCAGTGTGAAAATGTATACCCTCACTACTGTAAATTGAGCATTAAAGCATCTACTAAAAATGATTGAATAGACAATTTCAGTTAACACAACATAAATTGCATTTAGCAGAGCTTTTTAAGAGACCTAAAAACATATATCAAGCAAGTATTTCATAGTCCACAAGTACATTCAGATTTAACTGTTTTGTACAGATAATTATTAAGTTACAAATGCTGGTAAACACTCAAATATATTTAATTGAAATGTTTTCACAAAATGAGTGAGCTGGATCCTTCGCTAGTCCTGTATTAGTGGAGCGATATAGACGCCTGCTCCTCTCCTCCTCCTCTCCTCCACTCCTCCTCCTCTCCTACTCCTCTCCTCATCCTCTCCTCCACTCCTCCTCCTCTCCTCCTCCTCTCCTCCACTCCTCCTCCTCTCCTCCTCCTCCACTCCACTCCTTCACTCCTCCTCCTCTCCTCCTCCTCTCCTCCACTCCTCCTCCACTCCTCCTCCTCTCCTCCACTCCTCCTCCTCTCCTCCACTCCTCCACTCCTTCTCCTCTCCTCCACTCCTCCTCCTCTCCTCCACTCCTCCACTCCATCTCCTCTCCTCCACTCCTCCTCCTGTCCTCCACTCCTCCTCCTCTCCTCCACTCTCTCTAAGCTCCACGGCCTTGTCAGCTAGCTACAGCCCCTCCTGTGATGGAATCATGGCTAGGCACGCTTGCCCTCTGCTCTGCTCATAGAACATAGCTTTGAAAATGTCTGGTTGTGTCGGCTTCCCACCGTGTTCCTACAGGACCTGGAGGGCATACCTGTGTCCAAAACGGCACACTATTGCCTATGTTGTGCACTGCTTTGGACCACTATGTAGGGAATAGGGTGCCATTTGGGACTCAAGAACCTAAAGTACAACAAGCCTACACAGTGACTGGAAGAAAAGCAGGAAGTAGCCTGATAAACACAGACAGGTGACAGAGCAGGAAGTAGCCTAATAAACACTGACAGGTGACAGAGCAGGAAGTAGCCTAATAAACACTGACAGGAGGCAGAGCAGGAAGTAGCCTAATGAACACTGACAGGAGGCAGAGCAGGAAGTAGCCTAATAAACACTGACAGTTGACAGAGCAGGAAGTAGCCTAATAAACACTGACAGGAGGCAGAGCAGGAAGTAGCCTAATAAACACTGACAGGAGGCAGAGCAGGAAGTAGCCTAATAAACACTGACAGGTGACAGAGCAGGAAGTAGCCTAATAAAATCTGACAGGAAGCAGAGCAGGAAGTAGCCTAATAAACACTGACAGGAGGCAGAGCAGGAAGTAGCCTAATAAACACTGACAGGTGACAGAGCAGGAAGTAGCCTAATAAAATCTGACAGGAGGCAGAGCAGGAAGTAGGCTAATAAACACTGACAGGAGGCAGAGCAGGAAGTAGCCTAATAAACACTGACAGGTGACAGAGCAGGAAGTAGCCTAATAAACACTGACAGGAGGCAGAGCAGGAAGTAGCCTAATAAACACTGACAGTTGACAGAGCAGGAAGTAGCCTAATAAACACTGACAGGTGACAGAGCAGGAAGTAGCCCAATAAAATTTGACAGGAGTCAGAGCAGGAAGTAGCCTAATAAACACTGACAGGAGGCAGAGCAGGAAGTAGCCTAGTAAACACTGACAGGTGACAGAGCAGGAAGTAGCCTAATAAACACTGACAGGAGGCAGAGCAGGAAGTAGCCTAATAAACACTGACAGTTGACAGAGTAGGAAGTAGACTAATAAACACTGACAGGAGGCAGAGCAGGAAGTAGCCTAATAAACACTGACAGGAGGCAGAGCAGGACGTAGCCTAATAAACACTGACAGGTGACAGAGCAGGAAGTAGCCTAATAAACACAGACAGGTGACAGAGCAGGAAGTAGCCTAATAAACACTGACAGGAGGCGGAGCAGGAAGTAGCCTAATAAACACTGACAGGAGGCAGAGCAGGAAGTAGCCTAATAAACACTGACAGGTGACAGAGCAGGAAGTAGCCTAATAAACACTGACAGGAGGCAGAGCAGGAAGTAGCCTAATAAACACAGACAGGTGACAGAGCAGGAAGTAGCCTAATAAACACTGACAGGAGGCAGAGCAGGAAGTAGCCTAATAAACACTGACAGGAGGCAGAGCAGGAAGTAGCCTAATAAACACTGACAGGTGACAGAGCAGGAAGTAGCCTAATAAACACTGACAGGAGGCAGAGCAGGAAGTAGCCTAATAAAATCTGACAGGAAGCAGAGCAGGAAGTAGCCTATTAAACACTGACAGGTGACAAAGCAGGAAGTAGCCCAATAAACACTTCATCAATGGACCATATGCCTTTTGATGTGAAGCGCTCGGCTTGTGGTCAAGTGGTGATTAGCAAGATGATACATGTATTGTGTGATATGACACACTGGATGCTGGGGGGATTTAGAGTGACAGCTAGGATTATTGAGTAATGGAAACTTCAAACCTAGTTCTTGATCACAAACACAGTAATATCTGGAAACACAGTAATATCTGTAAACAGTAATATCTGGAAACAGTAATATCTGGAAACACAGTAATATCTAGAGACAGTAATATCTGGAAAGAGCAATATCTGGAAACAGTAATATCTGGAAACACAGTAATATCTGAAACAGTAATATCTGTAAACACAGTAATATTTGGAAACAGTAATATCTGGAAACACAGTAATATCTGGAAACAGTAATATCTGGAAACAGTAATATCTGGAAACACAGTAATATCTGGAAACAGTAATATCTGGAAACAGTAATATCTGGAAACAGTAATATCTGGAAACACAGTAATATCTGGAAATAGTAATATCTGGAAACAGTAATATCTGGAAACACAGGAATATCTGGAAACAGTAATATCTGGAAACAGTAATATCTGGAAACAGTAATATCTGGAAACACAGTAATATCTGGAAACAGTAATATCTGGAACAAGTAATATCTGGAAACAGTCATATCTGGAAACAGTAATATCTGGAAACAGTAATATCTGGAAACAGTAATATCTGGAAACACAGTAATATCTGGAAACAGTAATATCTGGAAACAGTAATATCTGGAAACACAGTAATATCTGGAAACAGTAATATCTGGAAACAGTAATATCTGGAAACACAGTAATATCTGGAAACAGTAATATCTGGAAACACAGTAATATCTGGAAACAGTAATATCTGGAAACACAGTAATATCTGGAAACAGTAATATCTGGAAACACAGTAATATCTGGAAACAGTAATATCTGGAAACAGTAATATCTGGAAACACAGTAATATCTGGAAACAGTAATATCTGGAAACAGTAATATCTGGAAACAGTAATATCTGGAAACACAGTAATATCTGGAAACAGTAATATCTGGAAACAGTAATATCTGGAAACACAGTAATATCTGGAAACAGTAATATCTGGAAACACAGTAATATCTGGAAACAGTAATATCTGGAAACACAGTAATATATGGAAACACCGTAATATCTGGAAACAGTCATATCTTTAAACAGTAATATCTGGAAACAGTCATATCTAGAAACAGTAATATCTGGAAACAGTCATATCTTTAAACAGTAATATCTGGAAACAGTCATATCTGGAAACAGTAATATCTGGAAACAGTAATATCTGGAAACACAGTAATATCTGGAAACAGTCATATCTTTAAACAGTAATATCTGGAAACAGTCATATCTTTAAACAGTAATATCTGGAAACAGTAATATCTGGAAACAGTAATATCTGGAAACACAGTAATATCTGGAAACAGGCATATCTTTAAACAGTAATATCTGGAAACAGTCATATCTTTAAACAGTAATATCTGGAAACAGTAATATCTGGAAACAGTCATATCTTTAAACAGTAATATCTGGAAACAGTCATATCTAGAAACAGTAATATCTGGAAACAGTCATATCTTTAAACAGTAATATCTGGAAACAGTAATATCTGGAAACAGTAATATCTGGAAACAGTAATATCTGGAAACACAGTAATATCTGGAAACAGTCATATCTTTAAACAGTAATATCTGGAAACAGTCATATCTTTAAACAGTAATATCTGGAAACAGTAATATCTGGAAACAGTAATATCTGGAAACACAGTAATATCTGGAAACAGTCATATCTTTAAACAGTAATATCTGGAAACAGTCATATCTTTAAACAGTAATATCTGGAAACAGTCATATCTGGAAACAGTAATATCTGGAAACAGTAATATCTGGAAACAGTAATATCTGGAAACACAGTAATATCTGGAAACAGTAATATCTGGAAACACAGTAATATCTGGAAACAGTAATATCTGGAAACACAGTAATATCTGGAAACAGTCATATCTTTAAACAGTAATATCTGGAAACAGTCATATCTTTAAACAGTAATATCTGGAAACAGTCATATCTGGAAACAGTCATATCTTTAAACAGTAATATCTGGAAACAGTAATATCTGGAAACACAGTAATATCTGGAAACAGTAATATCTGGAAACACAGTAATATCTGGAAACAGTAATATCTGGAAACACAGTAATATCTGGAAACAGTCATATCTTTAAACAGTAATATCTGGAAACAGTCATATCTTTAAACAGTAATATCTGGAAACAGTCATATCTGGAAACAGTAATATCTGGAAACAGTCATATCTGGAAACAGTAATATCTGGAAACAGTCATATCTGGAAACACAGTAATATCTGGAAACACAGTAATATCTGGAAACAGTAATATCTGGAAACAGTAATATCTGGAAACACAGTAATATCTGGAAACAGTCATATCTTTAAACAGTAATATCTGGAAACAGTAATATCTGGAAACAGTCATATCTGGAAACAGTAATATCTGGAAACAGTAATATCTGTAAACAGTAATATCTGGAAACAGTAATATCTGGAAACAGTCATATCTGGAAACAGTAATATCTGGAAACAGTAATATCTGGAAACAGTCATATCTGGAAACAGTCATATCTGGAAACAGTAATATCTGGAAACACAGTAATATCTGGAAACAGTAATATCTGGAAACAGTAATATCTAGAAACAGTAATATCTGGAAACAGTAATATCTAGAAACAGTCATATCTGGAAACAGTCATATCTGGAAACAGTCATATCTGGAAACAGTAATATCTGGAAACACAGTAATATCTGGAAACAGTAATATCTGGAAACAGTAATATCTAGAAACAGTCATATCTGGAAACAGTAATATCTGGAAACACAGTCATATCTGGAAACAGTAATATCTGGAAACAGTAATATCTGGAAACAGTAATATCTGGAAACAGTAATATCTGGAAACAGTAATATCTGGAAACAGTCATATCTGGAAACAGTAATATCTAGAAACAGTAATATCTGGAAACAGTAATATCTGGAAACAGTAATATCTGGAAACAGTAATATCTGGAAACAGTAATATCTGGAAACAGTAATATCTGGAAACAGTAATATCTGGAAACACAGTAATATCTGGAAACAGTAATATCTGGAAACAGTAATATCTGGAAACAGTCATATCTGGAAACAGTCATATCTGGAAACAGTAATATATGGAAACAGTAATATCTGGAAACACAGTAATATCTGGAAACAGTAATATCTGGAAACACAGTAATATCTAGAAACAGTAATATCTGGAAACAGTAATATCTGGAAACAGTAATATCTGGAAACAGTAATATCTGGAAACAGTAATATCTGGAAACAGTAGTATCTGGAAACAGTAATATCTGGAAACAGTAATATCTGGAAACAGTAATCGTTTCAATAGAGGAAAGGAGTTATATTATATGGTATATTTATATTCATATTAAATTCCAGAACATTTCTGAGGCTTTCACTCCAGTTGCATGGTCACACATCCTTGGAGAGTATATGGCCATGTCATAAGAAAAGAAAAAGGTGTAACTGTTGAGTAGTGTTTACTAAATAGGGTTACGCAGATTTCCCTTCCCTGCAGAGCCTTCTGTGTGTATGCATGGTGCTACGGTTGAATACCACAACACATATCAAGATCAGCTGCAAGATTCTTTCTCCAATATCACTTCAGTGTGTGGGAGACAGTACTCAGTACAGAGACAGACAGGAAGTAGCACTGCTTTATTTAATTAGATACAGATAACTGATAAGAGAGAGGTCCTCGGTACAGAGACAGACAGGAAGTATCACTGCTTTATTTAATTAGATACAGCTGACTGATAAGAGAGAGGTCCTCGGTACAGATACAGACAGGAAGTATCACTGCTTTATTTAATTAGATACAGCTGACTCATAGGAGAGAGGTCCTCGGTACAGAGACAGACAGGAAGTATCACTGCTTTATTTAATTTGATACAGCTGACTGATATGAGAGAGGTACTCAGTACAGAGACAGACAGACAGCACTAGCAAGGCTCTCTCTCTCTCTCTCTCTCCCCCCCCCCCCCCCCCCCCCTCTCTCTCTCTCTCTCTCTCTCTGCAATGTGAGCTGAATGCAGCACAGAGATTGACTGAGAGGAACTCCCTGTCACTGGAGGAGTGTCCACTGTTTCATCAGTGATGACAACTAGCCAAGGCCCCTGCTGTGCCCTCCCTCATCCTCGCTCCAAACCCCATCCCATTGTTTGGCCTGAGCAGTGCGCTGCGTATGGCCCGGACCTACCACATGGACTACCAGTCTAAACACATTTCACTGTTTAAACATGACATAAACCTGATGTGACACTCGGAAGTGTACCCACACGTACTACAGCTCACAATGTACCTTCTCCTTTAATTTCCTTAGAGGAATGTCCGCAGTTTTCAGGTTAGATCTATTCCAAACAAGGCCGTTTGTTTTAGGGTTTGTGTCACCCACAAAACCGTCAGGGAGATGCGGGCCAGGAAATCCACATTTTTTGTGTTAACGGCTCCTGTCTCTTGGCAACACATTGAAAAGGGCCTATATGCATTGATGGCACACAATTGTCTTGGCGATGTGGAAGTGTTAACTGCCTAATCCCGTATGGCTGGCCAGACAGAGGCCACATCCTAAATGGCACCGTGTTCCCTACATAGCGCACTACTTTTGACCAGGGGGGCCCTATAGGGTAGTGCACTACGTAGGGAATAGGGTGTTCCATTTGAGAGGACGCCGGTCCCTGCTGTTCTGGTTAGAGCCTGTAGACAACTCAGCAAGTGTTTGCTTACCAGACTTTTATTCCGCCGAAGGCAAAATTAAAAGTAGTTCAACAGCATTTCTGCCTCGTTCTAAAGAAGTGTCCATTTTTTTTCCTTCAGTTATATCAACAAACCTTTAATCAAATGTTTGTTTTTTGTTTTTTTGTTGTAGGATTTTAAATCATACTTCAGGTTATAGAATGTCAAATGTCCCCCCTTTTTTTTTTTGTTTTAAAACGTATGTGTCTGATGAACATCATCAGAGTGGTAAACCACACTTCTGGTGTTCTCTTGAGTTCTCTTCCGGTTTGGAAAACTACAAACCGTCATGTGCAAAGGAATTGCCAAAATCAAAAAGCCCCGGCTGGAATGAATAGCACTTATCCTCAGACATGATGGGAGTTTGCTCGTGGCTAATGGTGTTGACAATATGTTAGCGTGCTGCGAAGGACAGCGAACTAGGGATTACAATTCAACTGTTAGGAACACCTTCCTGGGCTAATATTGAAACTGACACGCCCCCCCCCCCCCCACCCCCCCTCCACAAGCATAATTTGTTCCACAGTCACAACCTAACAGCATGAATCAAATGTTGACATTGTAATTTCATGCACACATTGGGTGTTTGGCTGCCCAGGCTGGACGATACCATGTCTATGTGGTCTCTTCCTTATCCGCTACTGTCCTAGGGTGGGGTTATTTAGGGGGAACAGAATAGAATGACTGTCATCTAGTGGGGTTATTTAGGGGGGACAGAATAGAATGACTGTCATCTAGTGGGGTTATTTAGGGGGGACAGAATAGAATGACTGTCATCTAGTGGGGTTATTTAGGGGGGACAGAATAGAATGACTGTCATCTAGTGGGGTTATTTAGGGGGGACAGAATAGAATGACTGTCATCTAGTGGGGTTATTTAGGGGGGACAGAATAGAATGACTGTCATCTAGTGGGGTTATTTAGGGGGGACAGAATAGAATGACTGTCATCTAGTGGGGTTATTTAGGGGGGACAGAATAGAATGACTGTCATCTCGTGGGGTTATTTAGGGGGGACAGAATAGAATGACTGTCATCTAGTGGGGTTATTTAGGAGGAACAGAATAGAATGACTGTCATCTAGTGGGGTTATTTAGGGGGGACAGAATAGAATGACTGTCATCTAGTGGGGTTATTTAGGGGGGACAGAATAGAATGACTGTCATCTAGTGGGGTTATTTAGGGGGGACAGAATAGAATGACTGTCATCTAGTGGGGTTATTTAGGGGGGACAGAATAGAATGACTGTCATCTCGTGGGGTTATTTAGGGGGGACAGAATAGAATGACTGTCATCTAGTGGGGTTATTTAGGAGGAACAGAATAGAATGACTGTCATCTAGTGGGGTTATTTAGGGGGGACAGAATAGAATGACTGTCATCTAGTGGGGTTATTTAGGGGGGACAGAATAGAATGACTGTCATCTAGTGGGGTTATTTAGGGGGGACAGAATAGAATGACTGTCATCTAGTGGGGTTATTTAGGGGGGACAGAATAGAATGACTGTCATCTCGTGGGGTTATTTAGGGGGGACAGAATAGAATGACTGTCATCTAGTGGGGTTATTTAGGAGGAACAGAATAGAATGACTGTCATCTAGTGGGGTTATTTAGGGGGGACAGAATAGAATGACTGTCATCTAGTGGGGTTATTTAGGGGGGACAGAATAGAATGACTGTCATCTAGTGGGGTTATTTAGGGGGAACAGAATAGAATGACTGTCATCTAGTGGGGTTATTTAGGGGGGACAGAATAGAATGACTGTCATCTAGTGGGGTTACAATGATTGTCATCTAGTGGGGTTATTTAGGGGGGACAGAATAGAATGACTGTCATCTAGTGGGGTTATTTAGGGGGGACAGAATATAATGACTGTCATCTAGTGGGGTTATTTAGGGGGGACAGAATAGAATGACTGTCATCTAGTGGGGTTATTTAGGGGGAACAGAATAGAATGACTGTCATCTAGTGGGGTTATTTAGGGGGGACAGAATAGAATGACTGTCATCTAGTGGGGTTATTTAGGGGGAACAGAATAGAATGACTGTCATCTAGTGGGGTTATTTAGGGGGGACAGAATAGAATGACTGTCATCTAGTGGGGTTATTTAGGGGGAACAGAATAGAATGAGCATTTCTTCTTTGCCAAGATAACCCATCCACCTGAGAGGTGTGGCATATCAAAAAAACAGATTAAACAGCATGATCATTACACAGGTGCACCTTGTGCTGGGGACAATAAAGGGCCACTCTAAAACGGGTAGTTTTGTCACGCGACACAACGCTACAGATGTCTCAAGTTTTGAGGGAGCGTGCAATTGGTATGTTGACTACAGGAATGTCCACCAGAGCTGTTGGCAGATAATTTAATGTATATTTCTCTACCATAAGCCGCCCCCAACGTCGTTTTAGAGAATTTGGCAGTACATCCAACCAGCCACACAATTTCTGCACAAATTTTTTGAAGCCATCTCAGGGAAACTCATCTACATGCTCGTCGTCCTCACCAGGGTATTGACCTGATTGCAGTTTGGCGTCACAACAGACTTCAGTGGGCAAATGCTCATCTTCGATGGCCGCTGGCACAATGGAGAACTGCCCCTGGGCAGATGGCAGACAGAGTGCATTGTGTTGTGTTTGCTCTGCTATTACAAATGGTTCTATAAGATTGTTGGCTCAACGAGACAATTCTGTTTACATTGGCCTGTTTGGATGGGGGGGGGGGGGGGGGTCAACTGTCGGGCGAGTGTCGAGAGGTAAGGGGTCGAGACGTGACAAGTTCACCAGTTTACACTGCAGAAAATACGTGGCGCTGATGTGGCTTGTTGACAAAAGTCCAGTATGTGTGAAGAACCCTCATAAGTTCAGTTTCAAATGACACCCTATTCCACATAGGACTCTGGTCAAAAGAAGTGCACTACATAAGGAATAGGGTGCCAGTTTAGAACTTACCCATGTAAACTCTAGCCATAGAAAGCAACGAGCATCCTGCCTAAAGAGTCCCCCTGATTGGTCCTCCGTCGTGGTTCATCCTGTAGGCCAGAGTTCCAATAAAAAAGGAAATATCAGCCTCAGCGTATTTCCTCATTAGCTACGGGATATTAATGAGGAGGCTAGCTGGCTGCAAGGAGAGGAGCTCTATCTACGTCCCAAATGGCTCCTTATTACCTACAAACCGTAGGGCACTACGTTCAGGAGGGCTCATAGGGCCCTGGTCAAAAGTAGTGCACTATGTAGGGAATAGGGTGCCATCTGGGACTCGAAACGAAGCTGTTTGGTTTAGGACATGAATTACTGCCTGTATTTATTTAAGAGGGAATCTGCTTCCGTCCATTGTAAATATATTATGTGGGGGGAGGGGGGGGGGGGGACAAAACACCCAATGATAAACATCGCAAGTAAATTGGTTGATGTAGGAATGTGACATTTTGGCTCTTGCAACAGTTGTGATCTAAAAATTGAAACAATATGCATAAATAATAGATATGAATAAACGAATGGACAGCCTGTTCCAGCACGATACACCTAGCCAGTTGGGTTGAGTTCGCAGACACAGTCAGACGCTGTAAATCAGCGGAGAAATTCATTATGGACCGTAATGTATCAACGACACAAAGTTTGGAGAAGACCAGTCAACCGAGAGACCTCTGCCGGCGACTGCAATGACAGAAGCCCCAACAAGATATATGTATACTGCCTTATTAACATGTGAATAAATGATGTGTTACTGTCTGGCTGTGTTAGTTACCTGCCTTAACTCATACATGATGTGTTACTGTCTGGCTGTGTTAGTTACCTGCCTTAACTCATACATGATGTGTTACTGTCTGGCTGTGTTAGTTACCTGCCTTAACTCATACATGATGTGTTACTGTCTGGCTGTGTTAGTTACCTGCCTTAACTCATACATGATGTGTTACTGTCTGGCTGTGTTAGTTACCTGCCTTAACTCATACATGATGTGTTACTGTCTGGCTGTGTTAGTTACCTGCCTTAACTCATACATGATGTGTTACTGTCTGGCTGTGTTAGTTACCTGCCTTAACTCATACATGATGTGTTACTGTCTGGCTGTGTTAGTTACCTGCCTTAACTCATACATGATGTGTTACTGTCTGGCTGTGTTAGTTACCTGCCTTAACTCATACATGATGTGTTACTGTCTGGCTGTGTTAGTTACCTGTTAACTCATACATGATGTGTTATCGTCTGGCTGTGTTAGTTACCTGCCTTATCTCATACATGATGTGTTACTGTCTGGCTGTGTTAGTTACCTGCCTTAACTCATACATGATGTGTTACTGTCTGGCTGTGTTAGTTACCTGTTAACTCATACATGATGTGTTATCGTCTGGCTGTGTTAGTTACCTGCCTTATCTCATACATGATGTGTTACTGTCTGGCTGTGTTAGTTACATGCCTTAACTCATACATGATGTGTTACTGTCTGGCTGTGTTAGTTACCTGCCTTAACTCATACATGATGTGTTACTGTCTGGCTGTGTTAGTTACCTGCCTTAACTCATACATGATGTGTTACTGTCTGGCTGTGTTAGTTACCTGCCTTAACTCATACATGATGTGTTACTGTCTGGCTGTGTTAGTTACCTGCCTTAACTCATACATGATGTGTTACTGTCTGGCTGTGTTAGTTACCTGCCTTAACTCATACATGATGTGTTATCGTCTGGCTGTGTTAGTTACCTGCCTTAACTCATACATGATGTGTTACTGTCTGGCTGTGTTAGTTACCTGCCTTATCTCATACATGATGTGTTACTGTGTGACTGCTCTTGTTATACCTGCCTTAACTCATACATGTGTTACTGTCTGGCTGTGTTAGTTACCTGTTAACTCATACATGATGTGTTATCGTCTGGCTGTGTTAGTTACCTGCCTTAACTCATACATGATGTGTTACTGTCTGGCTGTGTTAGTTACCTGCCTTAACTCATACATGATGTGTTTCTGTCTGGCTGTGTTAGTTACCTGCCTTAACTCATACATGATGTGTTATAGTCATATTAATGCCATGCCAGATCCTTCAGCTCTGATATTTATAGTCATATTCATGCCATGCCATGCCAAGTCCTTCAGCTCTGATATTTATAATAATTTTCATGTCATGCCAGCTCCTTCACCTCTGATATCTATAGTCATATTAATGCCATGCCAGCTCCTTCAGCTCTGATATTTATAGTCATATTAATGCCATGCCAGCTCCTTCAGCTCTGATATTTATAGTCATATTCATGCCATGCCAGCTCCTTCAGCTCTGACATTTATAGTCATATTAATGCCATGCCAGATCCTTCAGCTCTGATATTTATAGTCATATTCATGCCATGCCAGATCCTTCAGCTCTGATATTTATAGTCATATTAATGCCATGCCAGAATCTTCAGCTCTGATATTTATAGTCGCATTCATGCCATGCCATGCCAGCTCCAGGCAAATAAATAATCTCTCTCTACAGAAACCTTCAACGGAAACAGGCAAATAAATAATCTCTCTCTGGCCCTTTAATGAAACGTTCGACACAAACAAAGTTCTGACTGAAGTGATTTCCACCCCCGTGGCGGTGACATTACCGCCACTGTAAACACATTATAAATAACATATTTCTGTCCATTCCTCCTTTCCATACTTAAGGTTAAGTTGAGTTCATTATGCAGGCCAATGCCCTTCGTGCAATAAGCAACGCATAAATTATACATACTAATTACATTGGATGGGCAGCCACTTTAAATGAACGCTCTTAATTAAACCCTAGAACAACATTGTGGTTTGTGTACAGGATGGAATTGGAGGTGGAGCTGTATTTCACGAGCGTGTGCGCGCGTGCGCGCGTGTGTGTGCGCGCGCGCGCGTGTGCGTGTGAGTTAACCTTCATATCTGACTGGATGGGGTCTTATTGCGGAGGTAACGAGGACAGCAGTTATTTAAGATACGATGCGGCTGATTACATCTCAAAGCTTTTTAAAGGGACCTCATTCACACTGAAAAACCCTGTTGTAATTGTACAAGTTTTGGAAATAAAAGATACTGTGTGAACTTTTGTTTTAATTCGCATTTTTTTGATAATGGCAGCCTTACAGGGTAGCACATCAGACTGACTTGGTATTTCTGAAATCAGGAGCTAGCAGACATCTCGTTCTTTCTCATTTCCAAAATTAAAATCATGAAATCTCAGAGGGACACGTTTAAACCAGTGCAACGTTTGTGTGTTGTTGTAAATGTTCATACACAAACTACAGTTTCATGTAAAAACGTTTAAAAACGTTTAAACGGAACTTCAAGCTAATGAGACGGGTTTGTTCATCTGGAATTTATGAAATTCAATTGGATACTTTTAATGAATTCAAGGTCTTCAAAAATGTTCGGTGATAATTAATTATTATGCATTGATTTCAAATCGTCATACTTTAATTCATTAAACCTGATTGTTAAAACACAAATAAATTTAAAAGCAAACCAACCTTGTGGACAGTTGGATTGTACCTGAATTCCAGGATACTTTTCAATCAAGGGCTGAGGAAAAATGTTGAAGTTATTTCACTACACATATATGCAAATATATATTTCCGTAACTACCATATTATAACTATATATATTTCCGTAATTACCATATTATAATCACGTAAATATATATTTCTGTAACTATCCTATTATAAATATATATTATCTAAGTACCCTATTATAAATATATATTATCGTAACTACCCTATTATAAATATATATTATCATAACTACCATATTATAAATATATATTATCGTAACTACTCTATTATAAATATATATTATCGTTACTACCCTATTATAAATATATATTATCATAACTACCATATTATAAATATATATTATCGTAACTACTCTATTATAAATATACATTATCGTAACTACCATATTATAAATATATATTCCCGTAACTAACCTATTATAAATATATATTATCGTTACTACCCTATTATAACAGAATAAATGGGACAGGTCTCTCTCTGCTCGTCCCTGAGAAAGACAGAGCTATGAAGAGCTCCTTAAAACGTTGCTTCTAAAACACTAATAAATTGCGATTGTGTTCGGTGTACCTGTAGCCTGCGGTAATAGATGTACTCGATAATGTTCCGATTGTAACCTCTGTTGAAGACAACATTATTCAAATACTCTATCAACGAATTGCGATTTCCTTTTCAGAATAATGAGGGTATTGGAATGCATCACAACGTCGTCCCTCTGCTCAAGCCCAGTTCAGTGCTTAATAAATACAATAGCAAAAGTCGAGGTATTTTCGTACATTTAATGTGTGTGTTTGCACTTTATATTATGAGAAAAGTGAATTTCATCATTTCACACCAGTGACAAAACAAAATGGCAAGTGTCGCGGTCTACGCACTTCTTGTGTTGTTTACTGTCCAACAAACCTTCAATGTTGTGCAAACAGACCAAACAGAGGGGGATGAGGGGGGGGGGGGGGCACATTTAAATTCCAAAGAGGTTTTCAGAACTCGTTTCCAAGTCCTCCCAGTCAGCAATGTGTTGGTGAAAATCACTCTTTTTTGTCTCATTGAAAAAGGGGGACTATATCTACATCGGTGGCCCCGTCTAACTTCGCTATTCTTTACGTTCCCTATTCAAGACGAATGGACTGAATGAAGTGGATGGGGGGATGATGTATTTGATGTAGGTCTCGTTAATAGCATACAGTGATGGAATCCTAACATATTTGTTTATACTTAGCGATGGGGGATTGAGTTGAGAAAATCCCCAGGAATCGGTTATTATCACCGTGAATATTTCTAATTTACATCCATAACGAATATTGTCTCAAAGGAAGTTTGTATAAATAGAGATTTTGGCTGGGAATATTGGGTTATTATTTATTTTTTGTGCAAAGGACAGCTATAATTGTTTAAATATATATCATAATATTAGTATAGTTGTAGTATAAACACAACATTTAGGCCTCTAACTGTGACTAACGTTGGAACATAAAGGGATGCGTGTTTGTCCCTTAAACACACCTGTAACCTGTTGAATAAGGGAGATCTGCACGCTGAATTGCCTTCATGCATTGGAATCTAGTTCATTACAGCGCAAAGTGTGGTTTAATAGGATCCAGTGTCATTTAAACCGCAATGAACCATGTCCAATTACATAACCACTATTATTGCTACCTTACTTGACTTTATACTAATTTAAACTACTATAGTCTAGAATGCTACAACACCAACAATCATATTTACTAAAGCATTATATATATATAATGTGTGTGTGTGTGTGTGTGTTAAATAACCTGTTTAAATAAATAAAAAAACACCGCAATCTAACATAATGTTTTACGCAGTTTTTTTTTAATGGGAAAATATTCTTGATGACCAATAATTTATTGCAGACACATGGCACACTTGGAGAAGCACGCATGCTCGCAGCAAATACAACACAACGTTTTGAAACAGCATGCGTTTTAGAGAACGTACAAATATACTGCTTTTTTTTTTATATATATACATCCGGTCACCACAGTTTATTTCTTTTTTTTTTTGTTTTAAATTAAAATGGTCCACAGAACAACTACAGATAGATCTGTAAACTACACAAAATCTAAAACATTTAACCCCCAAAAAAAGTGCAGTTTACACATTTCAACTTATTCTTCCATCAATTCGAATATATTTGAATGTTTTGAATGCAGACAACCAGACACCAAAGTAAACCATAAATATATCTGTTTTCAAGTTTTGTTATTTGAAAATGTCACCTCTGTGATTGTTCTCTTTCTCTTTCTTTTTTTAAAATTCTCCTAAAAACTAGATTTGGCTGTTTGGTATAGCAAATGCAATGCGCATTAAAGGGAGCTGCAACTAAAAAGTCACGTTAAATTTAATCTACAAAAAAGTTGATTTCATTTATTTATTTTTCTTGGCCTTTTTATCTTGACGAAAATGCAACAACAACAAAAAAAGAATATTCTGACAACATTCTCTAATGCAATAACGAATTGTTTTTACCAGTTTTACATTAATTGAATTGGAATATGTATTGGAGACTTGGCAATAAAATGTAAGCAAGAATATAGATACGGATAACGACAGTGCTTTTTGAAAATAATCTCAGAATTGGATTATTCTTAAATGACCCTAAACAGGTAACAAAACGATGTAGCCTATATGCGCGTCATAGAAAGACAAGGGTCACTGCCACAACAATTCTCAAGTAAAACATCTAAGTACATCGATAAACCACAAAACGCAAATATCTTGCCTCATGATTGTAGAGCATATTTTAGTTGGTTGTCATGAATTGATCAAACAATAAAATACCGCTTTGGAAAAAGTTGATAAGCATCTCTTTTCTTATTCAGAAGTTTTTAATAAGTCCCATCCGCTAACGTCATGTCAGTGCACCGACACCACGGACTGCATGGCCGAAGAGGCCGGGTTTATGAGCGTTTCGCTCGGCGTGGCAGGGCTGCTTTGGCTGGTAGCTGTCTGAGGAGACGTGGGGCTGAGAGACTGGGGAGAGTTCGCTAAGAAAGCTGGAATATGTGTTGGCAGAGCCGAGAGCCCTGGCATCGAAGTAGGGGTGGGCTTGATTGGCACGGGGATGGCAGGTAGACTCTGCGCGCCATAGCAAATAGACTTGAGGGGCATTCCGTAGGCCGAATAATCACTGGCCATGGAGATGGGAGCTACCGTGTCCATGACGCTGGAGCTGTACATATGAGGCCAGGCCGTGGTGAGCTGGTTGTGCAGCGGGTAGCCAGCAGACATAGACTGCATGGTGGAGAAGGCCAGCCCGCCTGGCATTTTATACTCTCTGGCGATTATGTTCTCGATTGCGAACGGGTGTTTGAAAGTTGACGGTTGGTGAGAGACTCCTATGTTGTAACCGGACATTTGCGGGAGATGTGTGCCGGAAGCAGCCAGAGCGCTCAGTCGGAGTTTGGCTTGTTGTTGGAGATAGTGGGCAGCGTCCGACGGCTTGCTTTGCGCCAGATGCTCGGACGCCATCATCATCAACTTGAAGCGTTTACGACGCCGCAAGAAACTTCCGTTCTCGAACATGTCCCCGCAGCTGGGATGGAGAGCCCAGAAACTCCCTTTACCCGGCTGGTCCGGCCGCCTGGGGATTTTAATAAAACAGTCGTTGAAAGAGAGGTTGTGTCGTAAGGAGTTCTGCCACCGCTGAGTGTTCTCTCGGTAGTAAGGGAACCTGTCCATGATGAACTTGTAGATCTCGCTGAGCGGGAGCATCTTCTCCGGGCAGGACTGGATAGCCATGGCGGTCAGGGAGATGTAGGAATAGGGAGGTTTCTGGTCGCTATACGTGTTTCTCCCCGGACGAGGCATTCTGTTGGACTTTCTGTCAAAATACAATGCTGAATGGCGCGTCAGACTACAGTTCTTCCAGTTTTTCTCAGACAAACAGGAAAAATAGAACTTTGTCCTACACTCCTTGAAAGAAGTATCACTCTAGGACGGGTTGTTCAAAACAATTGTTCAAAACAACATTACGAACGCGTAAAACTCCATACATTCGCCGCATAGATTGTCTTTATAACGCAAAGTACAAAAAAAAACTGCAATATCCCCGCGCTTAAAAGTTACTGAAAGTTCCCCAAGATGCATGAAATACAGCAACGCAACTCACTGTCTGTTTCCTCCGTGGACTGTTCACTCAGCGCTTATGGGCTGTGGGTCTTGAAAACAGCCGTCCTATGAAAACAGTCTCGTTCTCTCCCTTCAGATGGCCTATATGATGCGCTATCTTTAGTTAAGCAAGCAGCAATAAGCTTCTCCTTCCCCCCCACACACACACTCACACCACGACTCTCTGAATGGTTCCCGATATGTTGTGGCCCTTGTTGTGATGAGCAGAGCTAAGTAGCTGCTATTTCCATGTCCTTCCCCGAACCGTGTGATAGTTTAATGTGATGACAGGAGAAAAGACCCCCGTAGAGCCGCTTCATTAATGTGCCACTTCTTCGCTATCACATGACAATCGCCTTGGGTGGAGAGGAGGAGGGGGGCTACTCGCTCGGAGGAGAAAGCAAAGGCATAATCTGGATTCATTTACACCTATTTACATGGACACCTTGAGCCAATAGAAATGATTTCCATTTGAAGACAGAGCGAAGGGGTGAAAAGGCACAGCGACCCACCGGATTTGAAGTGTGAGGGAGGGTGATGAAAGCCCGGTTTACGCCGTGTGAAGGTATGCAGATAACCTTTTGTGAACCGAGCAAGGGGTGCTTAGTCAACTATTTGCGTTTACAAATAGAGCTACTAAGCAATTTGATGTTTGGCATGGAGGGCCGTCGCTTCTTGGCGCAGTCTCTCTATTTGTTCTGTATAGTCCGTTGTAAGTTTTTTTTTTTCGTGTTGAATGACGTGTCATTGATTACATGTTAGTTTCAGCTGTTTTATAGGGGGACAGTGTGATTTGAACTGATATCGAATCGACAATTTGTGTACCAACCTGTGATCTATAGTCATCTAACTGGTGACTAACAGTTTGTTTACTCTGTCACATTAACTAACGTCTTTACATGACGGTTAACTGTTGATTGCCCTTTGGAATAATATACAATTATTTCCAGAATGTATTTGTTGAAGTTGTATTGTCAATTACTCAATACACTCCCTTTGAATACTCTTACTTTTGTCTGACTTGGATTTTTCCCTCTTTGAGTGTGTGTGTGTGTGTGCGTGCGTGTGTGTGTGTGTGTGTGTGTGTGTGTGTGTGTGTGTGTGTGTATTCAGCGTCCGAGAGCATGCGCCGCAGTCGATAAAATATATATATATATATATTCGAACTAGTTATTGGGGGAATATGATGAGGGTCTCATGCACGTCATAGGTAATCCCCAAAAGGCACAATTAATAAACGTTTGACTTGAAATGTACACTTGCATATATGTGGAGACATACATATGATGTCGCAATGTTTAGAATGTGTTTATTTAATGTGTTTCGAATAGCCTACAAAAGGTATAATAGCCTAATACCAATATGTTAGTGTTTACCAGACGACTCCCCACAAAGCTGTGACAAGCAAACGTACAAACAAAATACACTTTCTACGCGGATGAACAGGTTTAAATTAAGCCAGTCATTGAAATGTAAAACTCGGGTGGGTTACGAGACTTACGACAATGCTATAGAAACTGTATAAAATACCAATAAGTCAATTATGTGAGTGTGAACCTAATGGGGGACGTATTCAGATCAATGGACATTCTTCTCTCTGTGTGAGCGCACCCTCCTAGCCAAGCCACCTTCCCTTTCCGCCTGGCCACATCCCAATGAGAAGGACCACACACACACACACACTCGGACCAACTCATAATCTATGCTAATTTCTCTCCATGCGTCCACAATACACGGAATCATGATTCGGACGGACAGGCTGCAGGGGCGAGTAAGAATAAAGCCAGTCGGGATGCGGGCCTGTGGTAATCCAAGCCCTTTAGAGTGAAACGGTGTGGTTTCAGTCAGTCACTCAGTCATCGTCGGTTGTTTCTGTTGCGATGCTAATGTGTGTGAACAGATTGGACAAAGCTGTATGGATGTTGATATCAAAAGAGTATGAGGAAAATACAAAAAAAATCGGTGTATATTTAACGTTATTATTATTATTATAATTATAATTATTATTGTTATTATTGTTATTAGAAAACAATTTATTGTAAATTCAGCGTCAAGGGCAAAACGGTCCTGACATTCGGATGTGTTCACACTGTTGCGCAATACAATTCCCATCAAACCATTCACCCGTTTGATTTCAGTTAACTTTTCCTTAACATTTAATCATCTTTTACGCTTCTGATCTCTAGCTGCATCTGTCCAAGACGTTTTATCCCACAAAGCTGCGGATTGAGGGAAAAATTCCGCCACCATGATTCTGAACAGATGAACTCGCCTTTCTCCTCTTCTCCAAAAGAGCCTGTTGAATCCCCAGTAGATCAACTGTATAATGTGAGCACTGTTTGGTCATTTGTACAAGCGGAACAAAGGTTGAGCTAAGCCAAATTGCATTGCACTTGTGAACCTGCTCCTGGTCTGAAGTAGCTTTTTTTTTTTGCAGCGGCGGAACGGAGAACAATTTTGTGCGACCCAAAAGGACTCAAACAAAGGCGCTCTCTGCTGCTCCTCTAAAGTAGAGTAGCGATGCGTGCCATTCCCAGGGCGACGGGGATAAAGAGCCGGGTCAGAGAGGGAGAAAGGCGGACCTAACAGCCACTTTCACACGTCGTCTCTCCACTGCTGCACCAGAGCACAAAGGAAAACAAATGTCGCCCCCCCGCCAAAAAATCGCCTTCGCTCCAAAAGTAACAAATGATAGCTGAATATCCCTGTCAGAAAGATTGGTTAGTAAATGTAAATTGGGGGAACAATATTATGCAGAAACATGAACTGTCTCAAATGAGAAGTTCATTTATAATCTACTTTGAGAACGACTTGGAGAACTGCAGAATAAATACAATGAAGGAAAAAAAATACCTGAAAAAGTTGAATAGCTAGGCGATTCGTTTCATACACATTTATAGGAAAATGATAGTGTGTTTTCATGGCACATTCTCGCCAAGAAAATAGACAAAACCAACGTGTGTTCGTCGCGTTACTGTGCGCTGGAAAACAGATATGGATTTATTAAAGCGTGAATGAAAAAAACTGCATTCAGCTATTCATTAAAATAAAAATAATCACATTAGCCTATGACCACGAATTATTTATTATGGGCACACATCGGAATGTTATGATAAAACAATTATTGGTCAAATCAAGTGGACAGGCCCACAGTAATTAAAGGTTAACAGGCCTACACTATTCCCAACAATAAAATGAAGTACATATGCAGGACCTTAATTTGACCAGTTTCTCACAGCAGGAAAATAATCATGTAGAAATATGAAATGTGAATTATTGTGTGGATTATAATTAAAGGACATTTTGTTTTGTAGAGGGATAATACATTTTAGTTAGAGCAAATCAAGTCTGACATTTTAAAGTGGCAATTACAATCTTTAGAATCCTTGTATAAAAGTTTGCATACACTTGTAGCAACCCAAGAAATCAGAATAGATCTATTGAAAATATATACTAGGCTATATATATATATATATATATATATATATATATATATATATATATATATATACATAGATAGCGGATCTAAAGCTCTAACAACAGTAGTCCAGCCTCTGACCTGTTGGTTTTCAGACCTACTGTAATGTCAGTGAACCCTGGTGAATGTTATGGCATCTCTCTCTTCACGTCATCTGGTTCTGTTGTTATTATGACGTTGTTATTATGAGACAATACTTGTCTCTGGGTCTGTTGTTATTATGACGTGCGTCTCTCTCTTCACGTCATCTGGTTCTGTTGTTATTATGAGTGGCGTCTCCCTCTTCACGTCATCTGGTTCTGTTGTTATTATGAGTGGCGTCTCCCTCTTCATGTCATCTGGTTCTGTTGTTATTATGACGTGGCGTCTCCCTCTTCACGTCATCTGGTTCTGTTGTTATTATGACGTGGCGTCTCCCTCTTCACGTCATCTGGTTCTGTTGTTATTATGACGTGCCGTCTCTCTCTTCACGTCATCTGGTGCTGCTGTTATTGGATCAAGGCCCTGCTGTGATCGCTGTGCAGTAAACTCAACATGGGCTTCCTTCATCCTATTATTAGTAGTATTATTATTATTAGTCATCTTTATCTAGAGGCGTTGTAGATTTACTAAAAACTGTCTGAATAAACAAACTGCAACTGCTGACGGGGTAATTTACATTGTCAATGAAAACATTTGCATAAACAACTAATTAATGACATTAACACCTTCAAAACAATCTATTCACTAATACTTGTATAACTCAAATAAAATAGTCCTATATCCAGTTGAATGCCAAATATGTACATATATACCATTAGATCTATAATAATAATAATAATAAACAATAATAATAATAATTCTAATTGCATTATTATGGTGACATATTAGGCTATTGCTATGAAGTAGCATATTTTATTTTAAACATAATAAACAGAATGCCATTTAAAACATGTTGTTTTTTTGTAAACCACTACATTTTTTTGTAAACCACTATATTTTTTGTAAACTACTCTATATACATAAGTTGACTTATCGGCAGGTGTTTGGAGACGGTACTTGACTCTGGTGAATCTGAGCATTATTGATTGTAATGAAGGTCTATGGCTGGACTCTTTCCCGAGCTGCTGCTGCACAGTACAATTAGTACCGTATAGCGGTAGCTAACTGACGTAGAGCTACTGTATAGGAATATTATGAATATTCAAGGCGACAGCGTCAATTAATTAGACTACAGAGAGATCTCATTAAGACACTCAACGCCCTTTTAGTGCTAAAGTGGAGGAGAGGAGGAGGGGAAGGGGGAAGGGGGGGGGAGGAGGGAGTGAAGGGAGACGTGTTTTAGAGTTAACGAACATTATTCAGTTCATTCATTTTCCTTCATTATCATACAGAAAGCACTCAAGTTTGCCTGCCGCGGGTTTTCTTATTAATTAAAAGGGAATCGTTAATTCACTAGTAAAGAGGAGAACGCGTCAAGAATACTTTGAAATAGACAGTAAAGTTCTGTCCTTCATAGAGTAGCCTGTAGCCTGTGTATGCCCAAGCTTTCAGCTCAGAGGTTTCAGTGGTTATTTGTTGTTGTTGTTTGTTTAATTGATTTCGGATTCCACATGACGGGTTGATGATGGGTTGTAAAATGTAAACTAATTTGATCCTGAAATAACGTTTTTTTGTTCAAGTTCAATGTCACGTTTGATAACACTGCGTTAGGATACGCTAATGTGTGTTGTGTATAAATTAAGGTAAATAAATAACGGATTACAATTTTTAAAAGACACAGCCAAACGGGACATGAATTAGACTAAGCAACAATATTAATTATGCAATTTAAATCTTAAATTGTCCCCCCCCCCCCCCCCCCCCCCCCCAAAAAAAAGGTTAAAAAGGTAAATATTTGGCCCGAGTCTGCGTTTACAAATGAGGCAGCGCGAGGATGGGTGTTGGGAGGGAGGGACTCTCTCTTAGCAGACCCCAAATTAATATGCATGTAAAATTAATTAGCTGTTTCGCCGTGACATCAAAATAAGTACCTGCGAGAAGAAAACCCTCCGGGCATTTTGAACATATGCTGGAATTATCGTTAATTGAGTGATTACATAAATTAGCGATTCATTTTACAATACATCAAGTAAGAAGATCTCTCAATTAAAGGAGCATAAAATTGGAAGGTGGAGGAGATGGAGAAGATGAGGAGCAGCTTGGAAGGTCTGATTCCCTTGAGGTCAGTCTGGGGATTCCACCTGACTGACCATAGCTCTGTTTCCTGCTTCAAATGGAGCGGTAGAACGATAGGAAGCAACCGTAAAGGAGTTTAGAATTTAGATCAATGATGGGAAGGAATCTAAACCCCCCCAAGGCGATCATTAGGACCGATAGGATTCCATTCACGATGATTCCCATGTGGTCCCTAAACGCCTCGGGCTATACAGGTAGTCCAACTAACCAGGAACTACCCTACTGAAAGACAGCCTCAACGTTTCCTCATTCTTCAGTATAACTAATGCCATAAAATACAAGTATGTTACATTAAAGCATATAAATTAAAGATAAATTAAGCTTTATCAAATTGTTTAAAAAAAAACATTTTTTTACGTAGTAAAATAGCATAATTGGAGAAAACTCTAACCGCTAGTCAAAATGTCACGTCTTCTTTTAGGTAAGTCAGTTAAGGACAATTTCTTATTTTCAATGAGTGCCTAGGAACAGTGGCCTGTTCAAAACGACCTTGTCAGCTCGGATTTGAACATGCAACCTTCCGGTTACTAGTCCAACGCTCTAACCACTAGGCCACCCTGCCGCTCCCTATAAAGCGCTTTCATACACAGATCCAGACACACCACGTCTGCTTCTTTTCACCTGCTTGTTGGTGTCTCAAAGTGGAGGGAGGTCACATGACATGGACAATACAAAGCCACATAAAGACCTAGTCATGATTCCTGGAACCACATTTGTATTTATTTTTATTTCACTGTAAGGTCTACCTACCACCTGTAGTATTTGGGGCATGTGACAAACACGATTTGATTTGAAAAACAGGTATACGGTCTGAGTGAACGGTTCTCTGCTTCTCTGCAGATAAATTCATTAACACTTCCATTGTTTTAACACCTTTCTAATTTGAAATGTAAACAATAATCTGTTCTTTCATAAATAACCTGTCCTTTCTAATTAACCTGTCCTTTCCAATTAACCTGTCCTTTCTAATTTGAAATGTAAAAAATAACCTGCCCTTTCTAATTTGAAATGTAAACAATAACCTGTTCTTTCATAAATAACCTGTCCTTTCCAATTTGAAATATAAAGAATAACCTGTCCTTTCTAAATAACCTGTCCTTTCTAAATAACCTTTCCTTTCTAATTTGAAATGTAAACAATAACCTGTCCTTTCATAAATAACCTGTCCTTTCTAAATAACCTGTCCTTTCTAAATAACCTGTCCTTTCATAAATAACCTGTCCTTTCCAATTTGAAATGTAAACAATAACCTGTTCTTTCATAAATAACCTGTCCTTTCCAATTAACCTGTCCTTTCCAATTTTAAATATAAAGAATAACCTGTCCTTTCTAAATAACCTGTCCTTTCCAATTAACCTGTCCTTTCTAATTTGAAATGTAAAAAATAACCTGCCCTTTCTAATTTGAAATGTAAACAATAACCTGTTCTTTCATAAATAACCTGTCCTTTCCAATTTGAAATATAAAGAATAACCTGTCCTTTCTAAATAACCTGTCCTTTCTAAATAACCTTTCCTTTCTAATTTGAAATGTAAACAATAACCTGTCCTTTCATAAATAACCTGTCCTTTCTAAATAACCTGTCCTTTCTAAATAACCTGTCCTTTCTAATTTGAAATGTAAAAAATAACCTGTCCTTTCCAATTTGAAATGTAAAAAATAACCTGTCCTTTCATAAATAACCTGTCCTTTCATAAATAACCTGTCCTTTCTAAATAACCTGTCCTTTCTAAATAACCTTTCCTTTCTAATTTGAAATGTAAACAATAACCTGTCCTTTCATAAATAACCTGTCCTTTCTAAATAACCTGTCCTTTCTAAATAACCTGTCCTTTCTAATTTGAAATGTAAAAAATAACCTGTCCTTTCCAATTTGAAATGTAAAAAATAACCTGTCCTTTCATAAATAACCTGTCCTTTCATAAATAACCTGTCCTTTCTAAATAACCTGTCCTTTCTAAATAACCTGTCCTTTCTAATTTGAAATGTAAAAAATAACCTGTCCTTTCCAATTTGAAATGTAAAAATAACCTGTCCTTTCATAAATAACCTGTCCTTTCATAAATAACCTGCCTTTTCATAAATAACCTGTCCTTTCTAAATAACCTGTCCTTTCATAAATAACCTGTCCTTTCATAAATAACCTGTCCTTTCATAAATAACCTGTCCTTTCATAAATAACCTGTCCTTTCATAATTAACCTGTCCTTTCTAAATAACCTGTCCTTTCATAAATAACCTGTCCTTTCTAAATAACCTGTCCTTTCATAAATAACCTGTCCTTTCATAAATAACCTGTCCTTTCATAAATAACCTGTCCTTTCATAAATAACCTGCACTTTCATAAATAACCTGTCCTTTCATAAATAACCTGTCCTTTCATAAATAACCTGTTCTTTCTAATTTAAAATGTAAAACATAACCTGTCCTTTCATAAATAACCTGTCCTTTCTAATTTAAAATGTAAAACATAACCTGTCCTTTCCAATTAACCTGTCCTTTCATAAATAACATGTCCTTTCATAAATAACCTGTCCTTTCTAATTTGAAATGTAAAAAATAACCCGTCCTTGGTTGCAACAAACACTACCGAGTTCCAAACTGCCTCTGGATGCAACGTCAGCTACAAGAACTGTTCATCAGGAGCTTAATGAAATGGGTTTCCATGGCCAAGCAGCCGCACACAAGCCTAAGATCACGACGCGCAATGCCAAGCGTCGGCGGACGAGTTTGATGGAGGAGGAACAGTGATCTGGGGCAAGAGACACGGAGACATGTCTCCATGACTAGAGATACTGAGACATGTCAACATGACTAGAGATACTGAGACATGTCACCATGACTAGAGATACTGAGACACGTCACCATGACTAGAGATACTGAGACATGTCATCATGACTAGAGATACTGAGACACGCCACCATGACTAGAGATACTGAGACATGTCATCATGACTAGAGATACTGAGACACGTCACCATGACTAGAGATACTGAGACACGTCACCATGACTAGAGATACTGAGACACGTCACCATGACTAGAGATACTGAGACACGTCACCATGACTAGAGATACTGAGACATGTCACCATGACTAGAGATACAATGACATGTCACCATGACTAGAGACACAGAGACATGTCACCGTGACTACAGATACTGAGACATGTCACCATGACTAGAGATACTGAGACATGTCATCATGACTAGAGATACTGAGACATGTCATCATGACTAGAGATACTGAGACATGTCACCATGACTAGAGATACTGAGACATGTCATCATGACTAGAGATACTGAGACATGTCATCATGACTAGAGATACTGAGACATGTCACCATGACTAGAGATACTGAGACATGTCATCATGACTAGAGATACTGAGACATGTCACCATGACTAGAGATACTGAGACATGTCATCATGACTAGAGATACTGAGACATGTTACCATGACTAGAGATACTGAGACATGTCACCATGACTAGAGATACTGAGACATGTCATCATGACAAGAGATACTGAGACATGTTATAACCAATGACTAGAGATACAGAGACATGTCACCCTGACTAGAGATACTGAGACATGTCACCATGACTAGAGATACTGAGACATGTCACCATGACTAGAGATACTGAGACATGTCTCAATGACTAGAGACACAGAGACATGTCACCATGACTAGAGATACTGAGACATGTCTCCATGACTAGAGATACTGAGACATGACTCAATGACTAGAGACACAGAGACATGTCACCATGACTAGCGATACTGAGACATGTCTCCATGACTAGAGACACTGAGACATGTCACCATGACTAGAGATACTGAGACATGTCACCATGACTAGAGATACTGAGACATGTCACCATGATTAGAGATGCTGATACATGTCTCCATGACTAGAGATATAGAGACATGTCACCATGACTAGAGATACTGAGACATGTCTCAATGACTAGAGACACAGAGACATGTCACCATGACTAGAGATACTGAGACATGTCACCATGACTAGAGATACAATGACATGTCACCATGACTAGAGACACAGAGACATGTCACCATGACTAGAGATACTGAGACATGTCACCATGACTAGAGATACTGAGACATGTCATCATGACTAGAGATACTGAGGCATGTCATCATGACTAGAGATACTGAGACATGTCACCATGACTAGAGATACTGAGACATGTCATCATGACTAGAGATACTGAGACATGTCACCATGACTAGAGATACTGAGACATGTCATCATGACTAGAGATACTGAGACATGTTATAACCAATGACTAGAGATACAGAGACATGTTATCCTGACTAGAGATACTGAGACATGTCACCATGACTAGAGATACTGAGACATGTCACCATGACTAGAGATACTGAGACATGTCTCAATGACTAGAGACACAGAGACATGTCACCATGACTAGAGATACTGAGACATGTCTCCATGACTAGAGATACTGAGACATGACTCAATGACTAGAGACACAGAGACATGTCACCATGACTAGAGATACTGAGACATGTCTCCATGACTAGAGACACTGAGACATTTCACCATGACTAGAGATATTGAGACATGTCACCATGACTAGAGATACTGAGACATGTCACCATGATTAGAGATGCTGAGACATGTCTCCATGACTAGAGACACTGAGACATTTCACCATGACTAGAGATATTGAGACATGTCACCATGACTAGAGATACTGAGACATGTCACCATGATTAGAGATGCTGAGACATGTCTCCATGACTAGAGATACTTAGAACTGTCATCATGACTAGAGATACTGAGACATGTCATCATGACTAGAGATACTGAGACATGTCACCATGACTAGAGATACTGAGACATGTCATCATGACTAGAGATACTGAGACATGTCATCATGACTAGAGATACTGAGACATGTCACCATGACTAGAGATACTGAGACATGTCATCATGACTAGAGATACTGAGACATGTCACCATGACTAGAGATACTGAGACATGTCATCATGACTAGAGATACTGAGACATGTTACCATGACTAGAGATACTGAGACATGTCACCATGACTAGAGATACTGAGACATGTCATCATGACAAGAGATACTGAGACATGTTATAACCAATGACTAGAGATACAGAGACATGTCACCCTGACTAGAGATACTGAGACATGTCACCATGACTAGAGATACTGAGACATGTCACCATGACTAGAGATACTGAGACATGTCTCAATGACTAGAGACACAGAGACATGTCACCATGACTAGAGATACTGAGACATGTCTCCATGACTAGAGATACTGAGACATGACTCAATGACTAGAGACACAGAGACATGTCACCATGACTAGCGATACTGAGACATGTCTCCATGACTAGAGACACTGAGACATGTCACCATGACTAGAGATACTGAGACATGTCACCATGACTAGAGATACTGAGACATATCACCATGATTAGAGATGCTGATACATGTCTCCATGACTAGAGATATAGAGACATGTCACCATGACTAGAGATACTGAGACATGTCTCAATGACTAGAGACACAGAGACATGTCACCATGACTAGAGATACTGAGACATGTCACCATGACTAGAGATACAATGACATGTCACCATGACTAGAGACACAGAGACATGTCACCATGACTAGAGATACTGAGACATGTCACCATGACTAGAGATACTGAGACATGTCATCATGACTAGAGATACTGAGGCATGTCATCATGACTAGAGATACTGAGACATGTCACCATGACTAGAGATACTGAGACATGTCATCATGACTAGAGATACTGAGACATGTCACCATGACTAGAGATACTGAGACATGTCATCATGACTAGAGATACTGAGACATGTTATAACCAATGACTAGAGATACAGAGACATGTTATCCTGACTAGAGATACTGAGACATGTCACCATGACTAGAGATACTGAGACATGTCACCATGACTAGAGATACTGAGACATGTCTCAATGACTAGAGACACAGAGACATGTCACCATGACTAGAGATACTGAGACATGTCTCCATGACTAGAGATACTGAGACATGACTCAATGACTAGAGACACAGAGACATGTCACCATGACTAGAGATACTGAGACATGTCTCCATGACTAGAGACACTGAGACATTTCACCATGACTAGAGATATTGAGACATGTCACCATGACTAGAGATACTGAGACATGTCACCATGATTAGAGATGCTGAGACATGTCTCCATGACTAGAGATACTTAGAACTGTCTCCATGACTAGAGATACTGAGACATATCACCATGACTAGAGATACTGAGATATGTCATCATGACTAGAGATACTGAGACATGTCTCCATGACTAGAGATACTGAGACATGTCATCATGACTAGAGATACTGAGACATGTCACCACGACTAGAGATACTGAGACATGTCATCATGACAAGAGATACTGAGAAATGTTATAACCAATGACTAGAGATACAGAGACATGTCACCCTGACTAGAGATACTGAGACATGTCACCATGACTAGAGATACTGAGACATACTCATTCACAACCCTAACGCCAGTCCTCATTCACAGCCCCTAACACCAGTCCTCATTCACAGCCCTAACACCAGTCCTCATTCACAGCCCCTACCACCAGTCCTCATTCACAGCCCTAACGCCAGTCCTCATTCACAGCTCACAACACCAGTCCTCATTCATAACCCTAACGCCAGTCCTCATTCACAGCTCCTAACGCCAGTCCTCATTCACAGCTCCTAACGCCAGTCCTCATTCACAGTCCTAACGCCAGTCCTCATTCACAGCCCTAACACCAGTCCTCATTCACAGCCCTATACCACCAGTCCCCATTCACAGCCCTATACCACCAGTCCTCATTCACTGCCCTAATGCCAGTCCTCATTCACAGCCCTATACCACCAGTCCTGTTTCACTGCCCTAATGCCAGTCCTCATTCACAGCTCCCAACACCAGTCCTCATTCACAACCCTAACGCCAGTCCTCATTCACAGCGCTAATGCCAGTCCTCATTCACAGCTCCCAAAACCAGTCCTCATTCACAACCCTAACGCCAGTCCTCATTCACAGCCCTAACACCAGTCCTCATTCACAGCCCTACCACCAGTCCTCATTCACAGACCTACCACCAGTCCTCATTCACAGACCTACCACCAGTCCTCATTCACAGCCCTACCACCAGTCCTCATTCACAACCCTAACACCAGTCCTCATTCATAACCCTAATGCCAGTCCTCATTCACAGCTCCTAACGCCAGTCCTCATTCACAGTCCTAACGCCAGTCCTCATTCACAGACCTACCACCAGTCCTCATTCACAGACCTACCACCAGTCCTCATTCACAGCCCTACCACCAGTCCTCATTCACAACCCTAACACCAGTCCTCATTCATAACCCTAATGCCAGTCCTCATTCACAGCTCCTAACGCCAGTCCTCATTCACAGTCCTAACGCCAGTACTCATTCACAGCCCTAACACCAGTCCTCATTCACAGCCCTACCACCAGTCCTCATTCACAACCCTAACGCCAGTCCTCATTCACAGCTCCTAACACCAGTCCTCATTCACAGCCCTAACACCAGTCCTCATTAACAGCCACTACCACCAGTCCTCATTCACAGCCCTAACGCCAGTCCTCATTAACAGCTCACAACACCAGTCCTCATTCACAACCCTAACGCCAGTCCTCATTCACAGCTCCTAACGCCAGTCCTCATTCACAGCTCCTAACGCCAGTCCTCATTCACAGTCCTAACGCCAGTCCTCATTCACAGCCCTAACACCAGTCCTCATTCACAACCCTAACGCCAGTCCTCATTCACAGCCCCTAACACCAGTCCTCATTCACAGCCCTAACACCAGTCCTCATTCACAGCCCCTACCACCAGTCCTCATTCACAGCCCTAACGCCAGTCCTCATTCACAGCTCACAACACCAGTCCTCATTCATAACCCTAACACCAGTCCTCATTCACAGCTCCTAACGCCAGTCCTCATTCACAGCTCCCAACACCTGTCCTCATTCACAACCCTAACGCCAGTCCTCGTTCACAGCCCTAACACCAGTCCTCATTCACAGCCCTACCACCAGTCCTCATTCACAGACCTACCACCAGTCCTCATTCACAGCCCTACCACCAGTCCTCATTCACAACCCTAACACCAGTCCTCATTCATAACTCTAATGCCAGTCCTCATTCACAGCTCCTAACGCCAGTCCTCATTCACAGCCCTAACGCCAGTCCTCATTCACAGCTCCCAACACCAGTCCTCATTCACAACCCTAACGCCAGTCCTCATTCACAGCTCCTAACGCCAGTCCTCATTCACATTTCCTAACGCCAGTCCTCATTCACAGTACTAACGCCAGTCCTCATTCACAGCCCTAACACCAGTCCTCATTCACAGCCCTACCACCAGTCCTAATTCACAACCCTAACGCCAGTCCTCATTCACAGCTCCTTACACCAGTCCTCATTCACAGCCCTACCACCAGTCCTCATTCACAGCCCTAACGCCAGTCCTCATTCACAGCTCCCAACACCAGTCCTCATTCACAACCATAATGCCAGTCCTCATTCACAACCCTAACACCAGTCCTCATTCACAGCCCCACCACCAGTCCTCATTCACAACCCTAATGCCAGTCCTCATTCACAACCCTAATGCCAGTCCTCATTCACAACCCTAATGCCAGTCCTCATTCACAGCTCCTAACACCAGTCTTCATTCACAGCCCAACCACCAGTCCTCATTCACAACCCTAACACCAGTCCTCATTCACAGCCCTACCACCAGTCCTCATTCACAACCCTAATGCCAGTCCTCATTCACAGCTCCTAACACCAGTCCTCATTCACAGCCCTACCACCAATCCTCATTCACAACCCTAATGCCAGTCCTCATTCACAGCCCTTACCACCAGTCCTCATTCACAACCCTACCACCAGTCCTCATTCACAGCCCTACCACCAGTCCTCATTCACAACCCTAATGCCAGTCCTCATTCACAGCTCCTAACACCAGTCCTCATTCACAGCCCTACCACCAGTCCTCATTCACAACCCTAATGCCAGTCCTCATTCACAGCCCCTACCACCAGTCCTCATTCACAGCCCCTACCACCAGTCCTCATTCACTGCCCTAACGCAAGTCCTGAAGTTAACAAAAGGAGTGGAACATCACAAGGGTATGCAGAATATAGGCGAACACAACACAGGTGATGACATGGCTTGGTTCCAATAGATGGATATATCAGACGTAACCCTGGAACCCTGAAGGAGACAACCCTCTGGGGTTGTCAGCAGCTGTGCCTCAGTGCTTCTAACAGCAGGCTGCCTCCTGGTACGTTTGGCCACAGATACCCTCTACAGCTGATGCTCAGGAGTTTAACAGATGGATAGCATCTCTCTCTCTCACCTTGTGTATCTCTCTCTCTCTCTCTCTGTCTCTCTTAGGACAGGGAAAACAGGGGGCCACGTAGCGGGGAGACAGAGAAGGAGAGGGGCTAGTGTCTCCTGCAGCAGGGGGGGGGCTATCATTCAATAAGACAGGACCTCCAACACCTCTTCTTCCCGCAGCAGCTCACTGATCCCATACGGAGCAGAAGAGAAACAGCTGGCCCGAGAGAGAGATGTCTTGTCTAACATTAGGCTGCTACCTGCAGGCAGACCTGTGTTTGTGTTACCAAGCGAGACAGACAGTGGTCTGCATCCCAAATGGAACCCGTAAGTAAAGCACTTCACTGTTTGTCCACCCCTGTTTACAAAATAAAAGTGTTGATTTGATTCCCTATATTGTGCACTGTATAGGGAATCAGTGGTCCCACGTTTCGGGAGGCCGTCCGTGATTCGTCGACCCCACAGGATATCGGAGACGGGGATTGAGGAAATGGAGGCTGTTTTCTCCCTGTGTTTATACGATGGATGGTAGGAACGGATGGGGAGGTGATGGAGGTGTACGTAACGTGACTGTTTGTTTCGCCTGACAGACGCTGGTGGTCGCAGCAAGAGGAGCGGTCAGGAAATACCACCAGCGTTGTACAGGAGAGGAGGGAGGGAGGCACTTCACAGGAACAGCCACAGGAATAGCAACAAGGTTGTTCACAGATGGAGGGGAGGAGGGGGTTGATGCTTCTCACAAAGAGTCAAATTATTTATTTGTATTTTTTTTTTTTACAAAGGTACATATTACCTCAACTACTTCGTACCCCGGCACATTGACTCAGTACCCAGGCACATTGACTCAGTACCTCGGCACATCGACTCAGTACCCTGGCACATTGACTCAGTACCACAGCACATTGACTCAGTACCCTGGCACATTGACTCAGTACCCCGGCACATTGACTCAGTACCCCGGCACATTGACTCAGTACCCCGGCACATTGACTCAGTACCCCGGCACATTGACTCAGTACCTCGGCACATCGACTCAGTACCCTGGCACATTGACTCAGCACCCCGGCACATTGACTCAGTACCTCGGCACATCGACTCAGTACTGCTACTCCTTTCTATATAGTCTCATTATTGTTCTTTTATTGTTACTATTTCCTGTTTTTATTTAGCTAATTATTCGTACTTTTTAACTCTGCGTTGTTGGTTAAGGGCTCGTCAGTAAACATTTCACAATCAAGTCTACACCTGTTTTATTCCGCGCATGTGACAAATAAAATTTGATTTGAAAACGACCTTTCAATGTATAAACAAACCAATCACATTTTCACAAACAAAAACAATTGCGCATTTTATCTATTCTGTTGCGGGCCAGGCCAGCCATGGACAGCCTTGTATGGTTGGCTTGGTCTGTTCTGTTGCGGGCCAGGCCAGCCATGGACAGCCTTGTATTGGTTGGCTTGGTCTATTCTGTTGCGGGCCAGGCCAGCCATTGACAGCCGTGTATTGGTTGGCTTGGTCTATTCTGTTGCGGGCCAGGCCAGCCATGGACAGCCGTGTATTGGTTGGCTTGGTCTGTTCTGTTGCGGGCCAGGCCAGCCATGGACAGCCGTGTATTGGTTGGCTTGGTCTGTTCTGTTGCGGGCCAGGCCAGCCATGGACAGCCTTGTATTGGTTGGCTTGGTCTGTTCTGTTGCGGGCCAGGCCAGCCATGGACAGCCGTGTATTGGTTGGCTTGGTCTGTTCTGTTGCGGGCCAGGCCAGCCATGGACAGCCGTGTATGGTTGGCTTGGTCTATTCTGTTGCGGGCCAGGCCAGCCATGGACAGCCGTGTATGGTTGGCTTGGTCTGTTCTGTTGCGGGCCAGGCCAGCCATGGACAGCCTTGTATTGGTTGGCTTGGTCTATTCTGTTGCGGGCCAGGCCAGCCATGGACAGCCTTGTATTGGTTGGCTTGGTCTATTCTGTTGCGGGCCAGGCCAGCCATGGACAGCCTTGTATTGGTTGGCTTGGTCTGTTCTGTTGCGGGCCAGGCCAGCCATGGACAGCCTTGTATTGGTTGGCTTGGTCTATTCTGTTGCGGGCCAGGCCAGCCATGGACAGCCTTGTATTGGTTGGCTTGGTCTATTCTGTTGCGGGCCAGGCCAGCCATGGACAGCCGTGTATTGGTTGGCTTGGTCTATTCTGTTGCGGGCCAGGCCAGCCATGGACAGCCGTGTATTGGTTGGCTTGGTCTATTCTGTTGCGGGCCAGGCCAGCCATGGACAGCCTTGTATGGTTGGCTTGGTCTATTCTGTTGCGGACCAGGCCAGCCATGGACAGCCTTGTATTGGTTGGCTTGGTCTATTTTGTTGCGGGCCAGGCCAGCCATGGACAGCCGTGTATTGGTTAGTTTGGTGTAAGGGCCTCCCGTGCAGTGACAGCGGAGGTGGGAGATATATGGACTCCAACACACCAAAATAATGGTGTCTTTAAGTGCTCTATAATAGCGTGGCTAGTCCCGGCGCTGCCACCGATCCAAAGGTCATGACAGCAGGAGTAAATTACATATTAACTATTGCGGAACACTCAAGGGGGTCACGGCAGTGGGGTTAACCCCTGACCTTTTAACCTCCAGTGTTTGCTGTTCCACTTTAAAAGATGGAGGGATTAAAATAGCGCTCTGTCATAGCTGGTTACAGACCAGGGACTGAGGACTGTGTTCATAGACCAGGGACTGAGGACTGTGTTTATAGACCAGGGACTGAGGACTGTGTATAGCAGGTTACAGACCAGGGACTGAGGACTGTGTTTACAGACCAGGGACTGAGGACTGTGTTTACAGACCAGGGACTGAGGACTGTGTTTACAGACCAGGGACTGAGGACTGTGTTTACAGACCAGGGACTGAGGACAGTGTTTACAGACCAGGGACTGAGGACTGTGTTTACAGACCAGGGACTGAGGACTGTGTTTACAGACCAGGGACTGAGGACAGTGTTTACAGACCAGGGACTGAGGACTGTGTTTACAGACCAGGGACTGAGGACTGTGTTTACAGACCAGGGACTGAGGACTGTGTTTACAGACCAGGGTGTCTATATTCTTTAATAAAATACTTATGTGTGTGTTTATTTCTCTGTGACTCTAGTTATGATATAATCACGTCAGACGACTACTATCAGATATAAGAAGAAAAAAATCCACATCATCTTTATATACGCATTCAAAGCTTAGCTGGTATTCGAATGAGACGGGAAATATTTTAAGATAAATAAGATAAGGTAAATGTATGGTCAAAATGATGATTCACACCAAACATCGAATCGCACTAAAAGTACCAACCCTACCAAAGGGGAGACTACACCCAGAAACCCCCGTCCATTCAGGACATTATAGATGTCCATCTCCTCAACCCTACCAAAGGGAAGACTACACCCAGAAACCCCCCTTCCATTCCACAGGACATTATAGATGTCCATCTCCTCAACCCTACCAAAGGGAAGACTACACCCAGAAACCCCCTTCCATTCCACAGGACATTATAGATGTCCATCTCCTCAACCCTACCAAAGAGGAGACTACACCCAGAAACCCCCCTTCCATTCCACAGGACATTATAGATGTCCATCTCCTCAACCCTACCAAAGAGGAGACTACACCCAGAAACCCCCCTTCCATTCAGGACATTATAGATGTCCATCTCCTCAACCCTACCAAAGGGAAGACTACACCCAGAAACCCCCTTCCATTCCACAGGACATTATAGATGTCCATCTCCTCAACCCTACCAAAGAGGAGACTACACCCAGAAACCCCCCTTCCATTCCACAGGACATTATAGATGTCCATCTCCTCAACCCTACCAAAGAGGAGACTACACCCAGAAACCCCCCTTCCATTCCACAGGACATTATAGATGTCCATCTCCTCAACCCTACCAAAGGGAAGACTACACCCAGAAACCCCCCTTCCATTCCACAGGACATTATAGATGCATGTCCATCTCCTCAATCTCGGCCCTCGTCTTGCAGATTAAGGTCAGGATTTAAGGTATGTTTCATATGTTTCTAAAACAGGTACTGGACTGGAGGGGGGACTGACCTGCAGGGATATGATTACTGTTGGAGTGGTTTATGTCTACGTCTGCTCTGAACACACGCATACGCACACACACACACACACACACACACACACACGCACGCACGCACAAACGCACACACGCACGCGCACACACACACACACACACACACACACACACACACACACACACACGCACTGTACAATGGAGGGGAGCTCTGGAAGCCACACCATCACACCATAACCCCGCCTGCCTGCCAAGGTGCCTGCCAGGGTGGCTGCCAAGGTGCCTGCCAGGGTGCCTGCCAAGGTGACTGCCAAGGTGCCTGCCAGGGTGCCTGCCAGTGTGCCTGCCAGGGTGCCTGCCAAGGTGCCTGCCAGGGTGCCTGCCAGGGTGCCTGCCAAGGTGCCTGCCAGGGTGCCTGCCAAGGCGCCTGCCAGGCCTCCTCCAGGCCTCCTCCAGTCCTCCTCCAGGCCTCCTCCAGGCCTCCTCCAGTCCTCCTCCAGGCCTCCTCCAGTCCTCCTCCAGGCCTCCTCAAGTCCTCCTCCAGGCCTCCTCCAGTCCTCCTCCAGTCCTCCTCCAGGCCTCCCCCAAGCCTTCTCCAGTCCTCCTCCAGGCCTCCTCCAGTCTTCCTCCAGTCCTCCTCCAGGCCTCCTCCAGGCCTCCCCCAAGCCTTCTCCAGTCCTCCTCCAGGCCTCCTCAAGTCCTCCTCCAGGCCTCCTCCAGTCCTCCCCCAAGCCTTCTCCAGTCCTCCTCAAGTCCTCCTCCAGGCCTCCTCCAGGCCTCCCCCAAGCCTTCTCCAGTCCTCCCCCAAGTCCTCCTCCAGTCCTCCCCCAGTCCTCCTCCAGTCCTCCACCAGTCCTCCTCCAGTCCTACCCCAGTCCTCCCCCAAGCCTCCTCCAGTCCTCCCCGTCCTCCCCCAGTCCTCCCCCAGTCCTCCTCCAGCCTTCCCCCAAGCCTCCTGCTTTCTGCTAATAGCCGTGACACATGGCGCGGCACTAATTCATGTATTTCCCAATAACACCAGGCTAACCCTTTGCTGCATAGACAGACAGTAGACATGTCCAAAATGGCACCTTATTCCCTTTATAGTGCACTACTACTATTGTAGTGCACTATAAAGGGAATAGGACTCCAGCCAAACATAGTGCACTATATCAAGAGTAGGGTGTCATTTTGGGACACAGCCCAGTGTGAGGTAGAATATGAGTCTGATATTAATCCATGGATAATCAGGGGTCCTGGAAGGGGTCTCTCTGGTGTTTGTAATGACAATGTTGACACGACTGGAATATTTAGATTTCTAACGACGTGTTTCTCTGGTCTTGTGTCCACAGAAAAGACACAGTGTTATTTTGATTAGCTTCACTGTTGTCTAGTGGCACGGACTTACCTCAGGAAAAAAATGTAATTCATTTCTGAATGGAATTAGAGGGGGTATTGCAATATCCACTTCATCATGGGATTTTTTATTTATTTTTATTTACAGAAACAGGATTCTAATGTGTAACACAATCTACACTACATGACCGAAAGTATGTGGACACCTGCTCGTTCAACGTCTCATTCCAACATCATGGGAATTAATACGGAGTTGGTTCCCTGTCCTCTGCTGCTATAACAGTCCTCCACTCTTCTGGGAAGGTTCCAAACTCAATGTTTTAACATTTCTGAGGGGGGACTTGCTTCCATTCAGCCACAAGAGCATTAGTGAGGTCGAGGCACTGATGTTCGGCAATTAGGCTTGGTTTGCAGACTGCGTTCCAATTAATCCCAAAGGTGTTGGATGGGGTTGAGGTCAGGGCTTTGTGTAGGCCAGTCAAGTTCTTCCACACTGATCTCAACAAACCATTTCTGTACGGACCTCGCTTTGTGCACGGGAGCATTGTCATGCTGAAACAGGAAAGGGCCTTCTCCAAACTGTTGCCACAGAGTTGGAATCACAGAATCCTCTAGAATGTCATTGTATGCTGTAGCGTTAAGATTTCCCTTCACTGGAACTTAAGGGCCTATTCCGAACCATGAAAAACAGACCCAGAACATTATTCCTCATCCACCAAACTTTACAGTTGGCAATATGCATTCAGCCAAGGTAGCGTTCTCCTGGCATCCGCCAAACCCAGATTTGTCCGTCAGACTGCCAGATGGTGAAGTGTGATTCATCACTCCAGAGAATGCGATTCCACTGCTCCAGAGTCCAATGGCGGCGAGCTTTACACCACTCCAGCCAGCGCTTGGCATTGCGCATGGTGATCTTAGGCTTGTGTGCTGCTGCTCAGCCATGGAAACCCATTTCATGAAGCTCCCGATGAACAGTTCTTGTGCTGACGTTGCTTACAGAGGCAGTTTGGAACTCGGTAGTGAGGGTTGCAACCGAGGACAGACATTTTTTTTTGCGCTATGCTCTTCAGCACTCGCAGGTCCCGTTCCGTGAGCTTGTGTGGCCTACCACTTCGCGGCTGAGCCGTTTTTTCTCCTAGAAGTTTCCACTTCACAATAACAGGGCTTACAGTTGACCGTGGCAGCTCCAACTGGGCAGAAACATCTAGGAGAAATGTTTTGTTGGAAAGGTGACATCCTATGATGGTGCCACGTTGAAAGTCACTGAGCTCTTCAGTAAGGCCCATTCTACTGCCAATGTTTGTCCATGGAGATTGCATGGCTGTGTGCTCGATTTTATACACCTGTCAGCAACGGGTATGGCTGAAATAGACCCAGGAATTTGAAAGGGTGTCCACATTTGTATACATGTTGTGATGAGACGACCCTGGACTGGTAAACATCTGACTGGGGTCATGTTGTGATGAGACGACCCTGGACTGGTAAACATCTGACTGGGGTCATGTTGTGATGAGACGACCCTGGACTGGTAAACATCTGACTGGGGTCATGTTGTGATGAGACGACCCTGGACTGGTAAACATCTGACTGGGGTCATGTTGTGATGAGACGACCCTGGACTGGTCAACATCTGACTGGGGTCATGTTGTGATGAGACGACCCTGGCCTGGTAAACATCTGACTGGGGTCATGTTGTGATGAGACGACCCTGGACTGGTAAACATCTGACTGGGGTCATGTTGTGTTGAGACACGACCCTGGACTGGTAAACATCTGACTGGGGTCATGTTGTGATGAGACGACCCTGGACTGGTAAACATCTGACTGGGGTCATGTTGTGATGAGACGACCCTGGACTGGTAAACATCTGACTGGGGTCATGTTGTGATGAGACGACCCTGGACTGGTCAACATCTGACTGGGGTCATGTTGTGATGAGACGACCCTGGACTGGTCAACATCTGACTGGGGTCATGTTGTGATGAGACGACCCTGGACTGGTAAACATCTGACTGGGGTCATGTTGTGATGAGACGACCCTGGACTAGTAAACATAAAGGTGTGTGTGTGTGTGTGTGTCTTGGCCATGTTCTGTTATAATCTCCACCCGGCACAGCCAGAAGAGGACTGGCCACCCCACATAGCCTGGTTCCTCTCTAGGTTTCTTCCTAGGTTTTGGCCTTTCTAGGGAGTTTTTACTAGCCACCGTGCTTCTACACCTGCATTGCTTGCTGTTTGGGGTTTTAGGCTGGGTTTCTGTACAGCACTTTGAGATATCAGCTGATGTACGAAGGGCTACATAAATACATTTGATGTGATTTGGTTTGGTGTGTGTGTGTGTGTGTGTGTGTGTGTGTGTGTGTGTGTGTGTGTGTGTGTGTGAGTGTGAGTGTGTGTGTTTTCCTTCAGTATGTGAGGTGTCTCGTCAGTGGACGTCCTTCTAGATGAAGTGTGTTTGTGTCTGTGGTGTGTGTGTGTGTGTGTGTGTGTGTGTGTATCACAAACAACGTCAGTCCTCCTCCGTTCTAATGGTCTATGAGTGGACCTGAAGTGTGAGGGTTGATGATGAGCGTGCCCCTTTCAGTAAAGCAGGCTCTCTATATCACACGCACACACACACACACACACACACACACACACACACACACACACACACACACACACACACACACACAGCTAATACATATCCCTTCCATGTCATTAAGGGTCTCTGCTGCGGCACTCACCCGTGGAGCAGACCCATCCAGCTGAAGAAGAAGTGGTGGACGGAACACAACCAACAGGACTCCTCTTTAAAACGTCACGTTAGATCATCAGCGTGAATGAGTAGCTTTACGAGTCTTAAATATGTTTTTTTAGAGGAGCTACAGTCGTCCCCAGCAGTGGTAGTTAGTGTTAGTATAGCTGTGACAGAGTCTCAGTAGTGGTAGTTAGTGTTAGTATAGCTGTGACAGAGTCTCAGTAGTGGTAGTTAGTGTTAGTGAGGCTGTGACAGAGTCTCAGTAGTGGTAGTTAGTGTTAGTGAGGCTATGACAGAGTCTCAGTAGTGGTAGTTCGTGGTAGTGAGGCTGTGACAGAGTCTCAGTAGTGGTAGTTAGTGTTAGTGTAGTTGTAACAGAGTCTCAGTAGTGGTAGTTAGTGTTAGTGAGGCTGTGACAGAGTCTCAGTAGTGGTAGTTAGTGTTAGTGAGGCTGTGACAGAGTCTCAGTAGTGGTAGTTAGTGTTAGTGAGGCTGTGACAGAGTCTCAGTAGTGGTAGTTAGTGTTAGTGTAGTTGTAACAGAGTCTCAGTAGTGGTAGTTAGTGTTAGTGAGGCTGTGACAGAGTCTCAGTAGTGGTAGTTAGTGTTAGTGAGCTGTGACAGAGTTTCAGTAGTAGTAGTTAGTGTTAGTGTAGCTGTGACAGAGTCTCAGTAGTGGTAGTTAGTGTTAGTGAGGCTGTGACAGAGTCTCAGTATTGGTAGTTAGTGTTAGTGAGGCTATGACAGAGTCTCAGTAGTGGTAGTTAGTGTTAGTGAGGCTGTGCCAGAGTCTCAGTAGTCCCCAGTAGTGGTAGTTAGTGTTAGTGAGGCTGTGACATTGTCTCAGTAGTGGTAGTTAGTGTTGGTGAGGCTGTGACAGAGTCTCAGTAGTGGTAGTTAGTGTTAGTGAGCTGTGACAGAGTCTCAGTAGTCTCCAGCAGTAGTAGTTAGTGTTAGTGAGGCTGTGACAGAGTCTCAGTAGTGGTAGTTAGTGTTAGTGAGGCTGTGACAGAGTCTCAGTAGTGGTAGTTAGTGTTAGTGAGGCTGTGACAGAGTTTCAGTAGTGGTAGTTAGTGTTAGTGAGGCTGTGACAGAGTCTCAGTCGTCCCAGCAGTAGTAGGTAATGTTATTGTAGCTGTGACCGAGTCTCAGTAGTCCCCAGCAGTAGTAGGTAATGTTATTGCAGCTGTGACCGAGTCTCAGTATTCCTAAGCAGTAGTAGGTAATGTTAGCGTAGCTGTGACAGAGTCTCAGTCATCCCCAGCAGTAGTAGGTCATGTTATTGTAGCTGTGACAGAGTCTCAGTCATCCCCAGCAGTAGTAGGTCATGTTATTGTAGCTGTGACAGAGTCTCAGTAGTGGTAGTTAGTGTTAGTGAGGCTGTGACAGAGTCTCAGTCGTCCCAGCAGTAGTAGGTAATGTTATTGTAGCTGTGACCGAGTCTCAGTAGTCCCCAGCAGTAGTAGGTAATGTTATTGTAGCTGTGACCGAGTCTCAGTATTCCTCAGCAGTAGTAGGTAATGTTAGTGTAGCTGTGACAGAGTCTCAGTCATCCCCTGCAGTAGTAGGTAATGTTATTGTAGCTGTGACCGAGTCTCAGTATTCCTCAGCAGTAGTAGGTAATGTTAGTGTAGCTGTGACAGAGTCTCAGTCATCCCCAGCAGTAGTAAGTCATGTTATTGTAGCTGTGACAGAGTCTCAGTCATCCCCAGCAGTAGTAGGTCATGTTATTGTAGCTGTGACAGAGTCTCAGTAGTGGTAGTTAGTGTTATTGTAGCTGTGACAGAGTCTCAGTAGTGGTAGTTAGTGTTAGTGAGGCTGTGACATAGTCTCAGTCGTCCCAGCAGTAGTCGGTAATGTTAGTGTAGCTGTGACCGAGTCTCAGTAATCCCCAGCAGTAGTAGGTAATGTTATTGTAGCTGTGACCGAGTCTCAGTATTCCTCAGCAGTAGTAGGTAATGTTAGTGTAGCTGTGACAGAGTCTCAGTAGTGGTAGTTAGTGTTAGTGAGGTTGTGACCGAGTCTCAGTAGTCCCCAGCAGTAGTAGGTAATGTTAGTGTAGCTGTGACAGAGTCTCAGTCATCCCCAGCAGTAGTAGGTCATGTTATTGTAGCTGTGACAGAGTCTCAGTAGTGGTAGTTAGTGTTAGTGAGGTTGTGACCGAGTCTCAGTAGTCCCCAGCAGTAGTAGGTAATGTTAGTGTAGCTGTGACAGAGTCTCAGTCATCCCCAGCAGTAGTAGGTCATGTTATTGTAGCTGTGACAGAGTCTCAGTAGTGGTAGTTAGTGTTAGTGTGGATGTGACCGAGTCTCAGTAGTCCCCAGCAGTAGTAGGTCATGTTATTGTAGCTGTGACAGAGTCTCAGTAGTGGTAGTTAGTGTTAGTGTGGATGTGACCGAGTCTCAGTAGTCCCCAGCAGTAGTAGGTAATGTTAGTGTAGCTGTGACAGAGTCTCAGTCATCCCCAGCAGTAGTAGGTCATGTTATTGTAGCTGTGACAGAGTCTCAGTAGTGGTAGTTAGTGTTAGTGAGGCTGTGACCGAGTCTCAGTAGTCCCCAGCAGTAGTAGGTAGTGTTTTTGTTCCACCTCTCCTCTCCCCTGATCCCCCTGGGTGGTGCCTACACCTTGATGAGAGGAAAGTGAGGCTAATTCAGACGACAGGCTTAATTAATCAACTGTCTGCGATGATAAATGACGCTTGAGACGCTGTAATGGAATGATGTCTCTGTGTCCCTGCAGAGGGAACGGGCGGGTTGGACGCTGTGAAGAAGCTGGGGCTGGAGCCGGGGCTGGGGTTGGGGTGGGGCTGATGTTGGGGTGGGGCTGGGGTTGGGGTTGATGTTGGGGTGGGGCTGGGGTTGGGGCTGGGGTTGGGGTTGGGCCTGGGGTGGGGCTGGGGTTGGGGTTGGGCCTGGGGTGGGGCTGGGGTTGGGTGCTGAGGCTTTCTTAAAGTCACAACAGACGCTAAGAAAGGATTAGATTAATATAATACTATTATAAGTTGCATACTGGACATTCTGTTCCCCTTGTGAGTTACTGTGCAGTAAGGCCGATCATCAAGAAGTCCGTCTGAAACACAGTTTACTCATTTTGTCACAGACACAGACTGTTGCCCCGAAGGCAAACTAGTCATGTGATTAATATTGTTTACCTAGTTAATGAGTTTTTCTTTTTGTCCTTATTGCTCTGTGTTTAGTGGGACAGACTGTATGTTTTATGATGGGAGAATGATGGAAGATACAGAGGACGGTTTCATCTGTTCATCATGGTGATGTCTGTTCATGGTGATGTCTGTTTCATGGTGATGTCTGTTTCATGGTGATGTCTGTTTCATGGTGATGTCTGTTTCATGATGATGTCTGTTCATGGTGATGTCTGTTTCATGGTGATGTCTGTTTCATGGTGATGTCTGTTTCATGATGATGTCTGTTTCATCTGTTCATGATGATGTCTGTTCATGGTGATGTCTGTTTCATGGTGATGTCTGTTTCATGATGATGCCTGTTTCATCTGTTCATGATGATGTCTGTTCATGGTGATGTCTGTTTCATGGTGATGTCTGTTTCATGATGATGTCTGTTTCATGGTGATGTCTGTTCATGGTGATGTCTGTTTCATGGTGATGCCTGTTTCATCTGTTCATGATGATGTCTGTTCATGGTGATGTCTGTTTCATGGTGATGTCTGTTTCATGGTGATGTCTGTTTCATGATGATGTCTGTTTCATCTGTTCATGATGATGTCTGTTCATGGTGATGTCTGTTCATGGTGATGTCTGTTTCATCTGTTTCATGGTGATGTCTGTTTCATGGTGATGTCTGTTCATGGTGATGTCTGTTTCATGATGATGTCTGTTTCATGATGATGTCTGTTTCATGGTGATGTCTGTTCATCTGTTTCATGGTGATGTCTGTTTCATCTGTTTCATGGTGATGTCTGTTTCATGGTGATGTCTGTTCATGGTGATGTCTGTTTCATGATGATGTCTGTTTCATGATGATGTCTGTTTCATGGTGATGTCTGTTTCATCTGTTTCATGGTGATGTCTGTTTCATGGTGATGTCTGTTCATGGTGATGTCTGTTTCATGATGATGTCTGTTTCATGGTGATGTCTGTTTCATGGTGATGTCTGTTCATGGTGATGTCTGTTTCATGGTGATGTCTGTTTCATGGTGATGTCTGTTTCATGGTGATGTCTGTTCATCTGTTCATGATGATGTCTGTTTCATGATGATGTCTGTTTCATGATGATGTCTGTTTCATCTGTTCATGGTGATGTCTGTTTCATGATGATGTCTGTTTCATGGTGATGTCTGTTTCATGGTGATGTCTGTTTCATGATGATGTCTGTTTCATGGTGATGTCTGTTTCATGATGATGTCTGTTTCATCTGTTCATGGTGATGTCTGTTTCATGGTGATGTCTGTTTCATGGTGATGTCTGTTTCATGGTGATGTCTGTTTCATCTGTTCATGATGATGTCTGTTTCATGGTGATGTCTGTTTCATGATGATGTCTGTTTCATGATGATGTCTGTTCATCTGTTCATGGTGATGTCTGTTTCATGATGATGTCTGTTTCATGGTGATGTCTGTTCATGGTGATGTCTGTTTCATGGTGATGTCTGTTCATGGTGATGTCTGTTCATGGTGATGTCTGTTTCATCTGTTCATGGTGATGTCTGTTTCATGGTGATGTCTGTTTCATGGTGATGTCTGTTCATGGTGATGTCTGTTTCATGGTGATGTCTGTTTCATGATGATGTCTGTTTCATCTGTTTCATGGTGATGTCTGTTTCATGATGATGTCTGTTCATGGTGATGTCTGTTTCATCTGTTCATGATGATGTCTGTTTCATCTGTTTCATGGTGATGTCTGTTTCATGGTGATGTCTGTTCATGGTGATGTCTGTTTCATCTGTTCATGGTGATGTCTGTTCATGGTGATGTCTGTTTCATGATGATGTCTGTTTCATGATGATGTCTGTTCATGGTGATGTCTGTTTCATGATGATGTCTGTTTCATGATGATGTCTGTTTCATGATGATGTCTGTTTCATGATGATGTCTGTTTCATGATGATGTCTGTTTCATGATGATGTCTGTTCATGGTGATGTCTGTTTCATGGTGATGTCTGTTCCATGGTGATGTCTGTTTCATGGTGATGTCTGTTCATGATGATGTCTGTTTCATGGTGATGTCTGTTTCATGATGATGTCTGTTTCATCTGTTCATGGTGATGTCTGTTTCATGGTGATGTCTGTTTCATGGTGATGTCTGTTTCATGGTGATGTCTGTTCATGGTGATGTCTGTTTCATGGTGATGTCTGTTTCATCTGTTCATAGTGATGTCTGTTTCATCTGTTCATGGTGATGTCTGTTTCATGATGATGTCTGTTTCATGGTGATGTCTGTTTCATGGTGATGTCTGTTTCATGGTGATGTCTGTTTCATCTGTTCATGGTGATGTCTGTTCATGGTGATGTCTGTTTCATCTGTTCATGATGTCTGTTTCATCTGTTCATGGTGATGTCTGTTTCATGATGATGTCTGTTTCATGGTGATGTCTGTTTCATGGTGATGTCTGTTTCATGGTGATGTCTGTTTCATCTGTTTCATGGTGATGTCTGTTTCATCTGTTCATGGTGATGTCTGTTTCATGGTGATGTCTGTTTCATGGTGATGTCTGTTTCATCTGTTTCATGATGATGTCTGTTTCATCTGTTCATGGTGATGTCTGTTTCATCTGTTCATGGTGATGTCTGTTCATGGTGATGTCTGTTTCATGGTGATGTCTGTTTCATGGTGATGTCTGTTCATGGTGATGTCTGTTCATGGTGATGTCTGTTCATGGTGATGTCTGTTTCATGGTGATGTCTGTTCATGGTGATGTCTGTTTCATGGTGATGTCTGTTCATGGTGATGTCTGTTCATGGTGATGTCTGTTCATGGTGATGTCTGTTTCATGGTGATGTCTGTTCATGGTGATGTCTGTTTCATGGTGATGTCTGTTCATGGTGATGTCTGTTTCATCTGTTCATGGTGATGTCTGTTCATGGTGATGTCTGTTCATGGTGATGTCTGTTTCATGGTGATGTCTGTTCATGATGATGTCTGTTCATGGTGATGTCTGTTTCATGGTGATGTCTGTTCATGGTGATGTCTGTTCATGGTGATGTCTGTTCATGATGATGTCTGTTTCATGGTGATGTCTGTTCATGGTGATGTCTGTTTCATCTGTTCATGGTGATGTCTGTTTCATGGTGATGTCTGTTTCATGGTGATGTCTGTTTCATGGTGATGTCTGTTTCATCTGTTCATGATGATGTCTGTTTCATGGTGATGTCTGTTTCATGATGATGTCTGTTTCATGATGATGTCTGTTCATGGTGATGTCTGTTTCATCTGTTCATGGTGATGTCTGTTTCATGGTGATGTCTGTTTCATGGTGATGTCTGTTTCATGGTGATGTCTGTTTCATCTGTTCATGGTGATGTCTGTTTCATGGTGATGTCTGTTTCATGGTGATGTCTGTTTCATCTGTTCATGGTGATGTCTGTTTCATGGTGATGTCTGTTTCATCTGTTCATGATGATGTCTGTTTCATGGTGATGTCTGTTTCATGATGATGTCTGTTTCATGATGATGTCTGTTCATGGTGATGTCTGTTTCATCTGTTCATGGTGATGTCTGTTTCATGGTGATGTCTGTTTCATGGTGATGTCTGTTTCATGGTGATGTCTGTTTCATCTGTTCATGGTGATGTCTGTTTCATGGTGATGTCTGTTTCATGGTGATGTCTGTTTCATCTGTTCATGGTGATGTCTGTTTCATGATGATGTCTGTTTCATCTGTTTCATGGTGATGTCTGTTTCATGATGATGTCTGTTTCATCTGTTCATGGTGATGTCTGTTTCATCTGTTTCATGGTGATGTCTGTTTCATCTGTTCATGGTGATGTCTGTTCATGGTGATGTCTGTTTCATGGTGATGTCTGTTCATGGTGATGTCTGTTTCATGGTGATGTCTGTTTCATGATGATGTCTGTTTCATGATGATGTCTGTTTCATCTGTTCATGATGATGTCTGTTTCATCTGTTCATGGTGATGTCTGTTTCATCTGTTCATGGTGATGTCTGTTTCATGGTGATGTCTGTTTCATGGTGATGTCTGTTCATAGTGATGTCTGTTCATAGTGATGTCTGTTTCATCTGTTCATGGTGATGTCTGTTTCATCTGTTTCATGGTGATGTCTGTTTCATCTGTTTCATGGTGATGTCTGTTTCATCTGTTCATGGTGATGTCTGTTCATGGTGATGTCTGTTTCATGGTGATGTCTGTTCATGGTGATGTCTGTTTCATGGTGATGTCTGTTTCATCTGTTCATGGTGATGTCTGTTCATGGTGATGTCTGTTTCATGGTGATGTCTGTTTCATGGTGATGTCTGTTTCATCTGTTCATGGTGATGTCTGTTCATGGTGATGTCTGTTTCATGGTGATGTCTGTTTCATGGTGATGTCTGTTCATGGTGATGTCTGTTCATGGTGATGTCTGTTCATGGTGATGTCTGTTTCATGGTGATGTCTGTTTCATGGTGATGTCTGTTCATGGTGATGTCTGTTTCATGGTGATGTCTGTTCATGGTGATGTCTGTTCATGGTGATGTCTGTTCATGGTGATGTCTGTTCATGGTGATGTCTGTTTCATGGTGATGTCTGTTTCATGGTGATGTCTGTTTCATGGTGATGTCTGTTTCATGATGATGTCTGTTTCATCTGTTCATGGTGATGTCTGTTTCATCTGTTCATGGTGATGTCTGTTTCATCTGTTCATGGTGATGTCTGTTTCATGGTGATGTCTGTTTCATGGTGATGTCTGTTTCATGGTGATGTCTGTTTCATCTGTTTCATGATGATGTCTGTTTCATGGTGATGTCTGTTTCATGGTGATGTCTGTTTCATGATGATGTCTGTTTCATCTGTTCATGATGATGTCTGTTTCATCTGTTCATGGTGATGTCTGTTTCATCTGTTCATGGTGATGTCTGTTTCATCTGTTTCATGGTGATGTCTGTTTCATCTGTTTCATGGTGATGTCTGTTTCATCTGTTCATGGTGATGTCTGTTCATGGTGATGTCTGTTTCATGGTGATGTCTGTTCATGGTGATGTCTGTTTCATGGTGATGTCTGTTTCATGATGATGTCTGTTTCATGATGATGTCTGTTTCATCTGTTCATGATGATGTCTGTTTCATCTGTTCATGGTGATGTCTGTTTCATCTGTTCATGGTGATGTCTGTTTCATGATGATGTCTGTTTCATGATGATGTCTGTTTCATCTGTTCATGGTGATGTCTGTTTCATCTGTTTCATGGTGATGTCTGTTCATGGTGATGTCTGTTTCATCTGTTTCATGGTGATGTCTGTTTCATGATGATGTCTGTTTCATCTGTTCATGATGATGTCTGTTTCATCTGTTCATGGTGATGTCTGTTTCATCTGTTCATGGTGATGTCTGTTTCATCTGTTCATGGTGATGCCTGTTTCATGGTGATGCCTGTTTCATGGTGATGTCTGTTTCATGGTGATGTCTGTTTCATGATGATGTCTGTTTCATCTGTTCATGGTGATGTCTGTTTCATCTGTTCATGATGATGTCTGTTTCATCTGTTCATGGTGATGTCTGTTTCATCTGTTTCATGGTGATGTCTGTTCATGGTGATGTCTGTTTCATCTGTTTCATGGTGATGTCTGTTTCATGATGATGTCTGTTTCATCTGTTCATGATGATGTCTGTTTCATCTGTTCATGATGATGTCTGTTTCATCTGTTCATGGTGATGTCTGTTTCATCTGTTTCATGGTGATGTCTGTTTCATCTGTTTCATGGTGATGTCTGTTTCATCTGTTCATGGTGATGTCTGTTCATGGTGATGTCTGTTTCATGGTGATGTCTGTTTCATGGTGATGTCTGTTCATGGTGATGTCTGTTCATGGTGATGTCTGTTTCATGGTGATGTCTGTTTCATCTGTTCATGGTGATGTCTGTTCATGGTGATGTCTGTTTCATGGTGATGTCTGTTTCATGGTGATGTCTGTTCATGGTGATGTCTGTTCATGGTGATGTCTGTTCATGGTGATGTCTGTTTCATGGTGATGTCTGTTTCATGGTGATGTCTGTTCATGGTGATGTCTGTTTCATGGTGATGTCTGTTCATGGTGATGTCTGTTCATGGTGATGTCTGTTCATGGTGATGTCTGTTCATGGTGATGTCTGTTTCATGGTGATGTCTGTTTCATGGTGATGTCTGTTTCATGGTGATGTCTGTTTCATGATGATGTCTGTTTCATCTGTTCATGATGATGTCTGTTCATGGTGATGTCTGTTTCATCTGTTTCATGGTGATGTCTGTTTCATGGTGATGTCTGTTTCATGGTGATGTCTGTTTCATGGTGATGTCTGTTTCATCTGTTCATGGTGATGTCTGTTTCATGATGATGTCTGTTTCATGATGATGTCTGTTCCATGGTGATGTCTGTTTCATGATGATGTCTGTTCCATGGTGATGTCTGTTTCATGATGATGTCTGTTTCATGGTGATGTCTGTTTCATGATGATGTCTGTTTCATGATGATGTCTGTTCCATGGTGATGTCTGTTTCATGGTGATGTCTGTTTCATGGTGATGTCTGTTTCATCTGTTCATAGTGATGTCTGTTCATGGTGATGTCTGTTTCATGGTGATGTCTGTTTCATGGTGATGTCTGTTCATGGTGATGTCTGTTCATGGTGATGTCTGTTCATGGTGATGTCTGTTTCATGGTGATGTCTGTTCCATGGTGATGTCTGTTTCATGGTGATGTCTGTTCATGATGATGTCTGTTTCATGATGATGTCTGTTCATGGTGATGTCTGTTTCATGGTGATGTCTGTTCCATGGTGATGTCTGTTTCATGGTGATGTCTGTTCATGATGATGTCTGTTTCATGATGATGTCTGTTCATGGTGATGTCTGTTTCATCTGTTCATGGTGATGTCTGTTTCATGGTGATGTCTGTTTCATGATGATGTCTGTTTCATGGTGATGTCTGTTTCATGATGATGTCTGTTTCATGGTGATGTCTGTTTCATGATGATGTCTGTTTCATGGTGATGTCTGTTTCATGGTGATGTCTGTTTCATCTGTTCATGGTGATGTCTGTTTCATGGTGATGTCTGTTTCATGATGATGTCTGTTTCATGGTGATGTCTGTTTCATGGTGATGTCTGTTTCATCTGTTCATGGTGATGTCTGTTTCATGGTGATGTCTGTTTCATGATGATGTCTGTTTCATGGTGATGTCTGTTTCATGGTGATGTCTGTTTCATGGTGATGTCTGTTTCATGGTGATGTCTGTTTCATGGTGATGTCTGTTTCATGGTGATGTCTGTTTCATGGTGATGTCTGTTTCATCTGTTCATGGTGATGTCTGTTTCATGGTGATGTCTGTTTCATGGTGATGTCTGTTTCATGGTGATGTCTGTTTCATGGTGATGTCTGTTTCATGGTGATGTCTGTTTCATCTGTTCATGATGATGTCTGTTTCATGGTGATGTCTGTTTCATGATGATGTCTGTTTCATGGTGATGTCTGTTTCATGGTGATGTCTGTTTCATGGTGATGTCTGTTTCATGGTGATGTCTGTTCATGGTGATGTCTGTTTCATGGTGATGTCTGTTTCATGGTGATGTCTGTTCATGATGATGCCTGTTCATGATGTCTGTTTCATCTGTTCATAGTGATGTCTGTTTCATGGTGATGTCTGTTCATGGTGATGTCTGTTTCATGGTGATGTCTGTTTCATGGTGATGTCTGTTTCATGATGATGTCTGTTCATGGTGATGTCTGTTTCATGGTGATGTCTGTTTCATGGTGATGTCTGTTTCATGGTGATGTCTGTTCATGGTGATGTCTGTTTCATGGTGATGTCTGTTCATGATGATGCCTGTTCATGATGTCTGTTTCATCTGTTCATAGTGATGTCTGTTTCATGGTGATGTCTGTTTCATGATGATGTCTGATCATGATGATGTCTGTTTCATGATGATGTCTGTTCATGATGTCTGTTTCATCTGTTCATAGTGATGTCTGTTTCATGGTGATGTCTGATCATGATGATGTCTGTTTCATGATGATGTCTGTTTCATGATGATGTCTGTCCATGGTGATGTCTGATCATAGTGATGTCTGTTTCATGTTTCATATGTGTCTTAGCCAGAAGGTGCAGTCTGACCATTGCAGTCTGACCAGTGGAGTCTGACCATTGCAGTCTGACCATTGCAGTCTGACCAGTGGAGTCTGACCATTGCAGTCTGACCATTGCAGTCTGACCAGTGCAGTCTGACCATTGCAGTCTGACCATTGCAGTCTGACCAGTGCAGTCTGACCATTGCAGTCTGACCATTGCAGTCTGACCAGCGGAGTCTGACCAGTGGAGTCTGACCAGCAGAGTCTGACCAGTGTAGTCTGACCAGCGGATGAAATATGAAATTAGGCTCTTTCAGAGTGTGGCAGAAGATGAAATTAGGCTCTTTCAGAGTGGGGCAGATGCAGAAATTAGGCTCTTTCAGAGTAAGGCAGATGCAGAAATTAGACTCTTTCAGAGTGGGGCAGATGCAGAAATGAGGCTCTTTCAGAGTAGGGCAGATGCAGAAATGAGGCTCTTTCAGAGTGGGGCAGATGCAGAAATTAGACTCTTTCAGAGTGGGGCAGATGCAGAAATTAGACTCTTTCAGAGTAGGGCAGATGCAGAAATGAGGCTCTTTCAGAGTGGGGCAGATGCAGAAATTAGGCTCTTTCAGAGTAGGGCAGATGCAGAAATGAGGCTCTTTCAGAGTGGGGCAGATGCAGAAATTAGACTCTTTCAGAGTAGGGCAGATGCAGAAATTAGACTCTTTCAGAGTAGGGCAGATGCAGAAATGAGGCTCTTTCAGAGTGGGGCAGATGCAGAAATTAGACTCTTTCAGAGTAGGGCAGATGCAGAAATGAGGCTCTTTCAGAGTGGGGCAGATGCAGAAATTAGACTCTTTCAGAGTGGGGCAGATGCAGAAATTAGACTCTTTCAGAGTAGGGCAGATGCAGAAATTAGACTCTTTCAGAGTAGGGCAGATGCAGAAATTAGACTCTTTCAGAGTAGGGCAGATGCAGAAATTAGGCTCTTTCAGAGCGGGGCAGAGAAAATTAAAAGAAAGATTTAATTTGAACCAAAAAAATTGACTTCAGTTAAAAACGACAGGTGCTGCTGATAATACTGCCATCGTCGTGGAGACAGAGGACATGTACAGCATGTCACACTCTTTTTGTCCAGACAGCATCAGATACATGGGCTACACATAGTAAGACAGAGGGGGCGCTGTTTCACTCGCTCGGATGCTTTCTCCTGGTGAGATAGTTTCAGGTAACTTACTTTTTTTTTAAGTGATTTGTTTGACAAATCAGAAGAAAACATCATGACTGGTTGTGTTTACGGCGCATTAAAATGGTCATAAATGTTTACAGCCTCCCGAGCGGTGCAGTGGTCTCAGTGCTAGCTGTGCCACTGGCGATTCTGGGTCCGACTCCAGGCTCTGTCGCAGCCGGCTGGGAGGCCCATGGGGCGGCGCACATTTGGCCCAGCATCGTCCAGTAGAAGAACATAGGGGGGAGGAGTGGAGCTCCAAATCACCAAGTCCCCCCCCCGAGTCTGACAGATGCTGTTTGAGAACAATAAACTAAACCCACCTCTTTAATCTTTAATGGTTTCTTATCCCTCTCCTCCAGTTTAATGAGCGCAGCCTGGGGAAAGAGTGAGGAGACCACATGGCCACACCGGCAGCACACAGACATCTCAACCTCCCCTAAAACCCCACATGGAAATTATTGGAGAGACTAGATTTTTTATTTTTTATTAATTGTCTCTTTCATTTAGACCAGTCCTTTTCATAACAGAGATATATTGTTTTTTTTATGTATACTAAGATTTGTATTTCTCATTTTGATTGGTATCAACGCTGACCTATCAGTGGTGGTATCGTACACCTTTTAGTTCCGTAGCTCAGGTAGAAGAGGAAGGTAGACTTCCTCAGCGACTGGGACTACAGGGTTAAATACAGCCTCTTTAAAGGGCCACTAAACGGAAAGAAGGAGAAGTTACTCTCTGTCCTAACAGAACTAATACTTCCTGCTAACGATGTCATAAATTCAACCCACTAATGTGGCAGGCGGGCGGGGAGGATGTGAGGCAGGGAGGTGAGTCAAAACCGGGAGATGAGAGAGGGAGGGAAGGAGGTGAGTCAAAACAGGGAGATGAGAGAGGGAGGGAGGGGAGTCAAAACCGGGAGATGAGGGAGAGAAGGAGGAGAGTCAAAACAGGGAGATGAGGGAGAGAAGGAGGAGAGTCAAAACAGGGAGATGACCAGACAGAGATCACGGTGGAGAGGAGTCATTATACTGAGGATGGAGATGGAGATGACCAGACAGAGATCACGGTGGAGAGGAGTCATTATACTGAGGATGGAGATGGAGATGACCAGACAGGGATCACGGTAGAGAGGAGTCATTATACTGAGGATGGAGATGGAGATGACCAGACAGAGATCATGGTGGAGAGGGGTCATTATACTGAGGATGGAGATGGAGATGGAGATGACCAGACAGAGATCATGGTAGAGAGGAGTCATTATACTGAGGATGGAGATGGAGATGGAGATGACCAGACAGGGATCATGGTAGAGAGGAGTCATTATACTGAGGATGGAGATGGAGATGACCAGACAGGGATCATGGTAGAGAGGAGTCATTATACTGAGGATGGAGATGGAGATGACCAGACAGAGATCATGGTGGAGAGGGGTCATTATACTGAGGATGGAGATGGAGATGACCAGACAGAGATCATGGTGGAGAGGACTGAGGATGGAGATGGAGATGACCAGACAGAGATCATGGTAGAGAGGACTGAGGATGGAGATGGAGATGACCAGACAGAGATCATGGTAGAGAGGAGTCATTATACTGAGGATGGAGATGGAGATGACCAGACAGAGATCATGGTGGAGAGGGGTCATTATACTGAGGATGGAGATGGAGATGGAGATGACCAGACAGAGATCACGGTAGAGAGGAGTCATTATCCTGAGGATGGAGATGGAGATGACCAGACAGAGATCATGGTGGAGAGGGGTCATTATACTGAGGATGGAGATGGAGATGGAGATGACCAGACAGAGATCATGGTAGAGAGGGGTCATTATACTGAGGATGGAGATGGAGATGACCAGACAGAGATCACGGTAGAAAGGAGTCATTATACTGAGGATGGAGATGGAGATGACCAGACAGGGATCATGGTAGAGAGGAGTCATTATACTGAGGATGGAGATGGAGATGACCAGACAGAGATCATGGTAGAAAGGAGTCATTATACTGAGGATGGAGATGGAGATGACCAGACAGGGATCATGGTAGAGAGGAGTCATTATACTGAGGATGGAGATGGAGATGACCAGACAGAGATCATGGTAGAAAGGAGTCATTATACTGAGGATGGAGATGGAGATGACCAGACAGAGATCATGGTAGAGAGGTGTCATTATACTGAGGATGGAGATGGAGATGACCAGACAGAGATCATGGTAGAGAAGAGTCATTATATTGAGGATGGAGATGGAGATGACCAGACAGGGATCATGGTAGAGAGGAGTCATTATACTGAGGATGGAGATGGAGATGACCAGACAGAGATCATGGTAGAGAGGAGTCATTATACTGAGGATGGAGATGGAGATGACCAGACAGAGATCATGGTGGAGAGGGGTCATTATACTGAGGATGGAGATGGAGATGACCAGACAGAGATCATGGTGGAGAGGACTGAGGATGGAGATGGAGATGACCAGACAGAGATCATGGTAGAGAGGACTGAGGATGGAGATGGAGATGACCAGACAGAGATCATGGTAGAAAGGAGTCATTATACTGAGGATGGAGATGGAGATGACCAGACAGAGATCATGGTAGAGAGGTGTCATTATACTGAGGATGGAGATGGAGATGACCAGACAGAGATCATGGTAGAGAGGAGTCATTATACTGAGGATGGAGATGGAGATGACCAGACAGAGATCATGGTGGAGAGGGGTCATTATACTGAGGATGGAGATGGAGATGACCAGACAGAGATCATGGTGGAGAGGACTGAGGATGGAGATGGAGATGACCAGACAGAGATCATGGTAGAGAGGACTGAGGATGGAGATGGAGATGACCAGACAGAGATCATGGTAGAGAGGAGTCATTATACTGAGGATGGAGATGGAGATGACCAGACAGAGATCATGGTGGAGAGGGGTCATTATACTGAGGATGGAGATGGAGATGGAGATGACCAGACAGAGATCACGGTAGAGAGGAGTCATTATCCTGAGGATGGAGATGGAGATGACCAGACAGAGATCATGGTGGAGAGGGGTCATTATACTGAGGATGGAGATGGAGATGGAGATGACCAGACAGAGATCATGGTAGAGAGGGGTCATTATACTGAGGATGGAGATGGAGATGACCAGACAGAGATCACGGTAGAAAGGAGTCATTATACTGAGGATGGAGATGGAGATGACCAGACAGGGATCATGGTAGAGAGGAGTCATTATACTGAGGATGGAGATGGAGATGACCAGACAGAGATCATGGTAGAAAGGAGTCATTATACTGAGGATGGAGATGGAGATGACCAGACAGGGATCATGGTAGAGAGGAGTCATTATACTGAGGATGGAGATGGAGATGACCAGACAGAGATCATGGTAGAAAGGAGTCATTATACTGAGGATGGAGATGGAGATGACCAGACAGAGATCATGGTAGAGAGGTGTCATTATACTGAGGATGGAGATGGAGATGACCAGACAGAGATCATGGTAGAGAAGAGTCATTATATTGAGGATGGAGATGGAGATGACCAGACAGGGATCATGGTAGAGAGGAGTCATTACTGAGGATGGAGATGGAGATGACCAGACAGAGATCATGGTAGAGAGGAGTCATTATACTGAGGATGGAGATGGAGATGACCAGACAGAGATCATGGTGGAGAGGGGTCATTATACTGAGGATGGAGATGGAGATGACCAGACAGAGATCATGGTGGAGAGGACTGAGGATGGAGATGGAGATGACCAGACAGAGATCATGGTAGAGAGGACTGAGGATGGAGATGGAGATGACCAGACAGAGATCATGGTAGAAAGGAGTCATTATACTGAGGATGGAGATGGAGATGACCAGACAGAGATCATGGTAGAGAGGTGTCATTATACTGAGGATGGAGATGGAGATGACCAGACAGAGATCATGGTAGAGAGGAGTCATTATACTGAGGATGGAGATGGAGATGACCAGACAGAGATCATGGTGGAGAGGGGTCATTATACTGAGGATGGAGATGGAGATGACCAGACAGAGATCATGGTGGAGAGGACTGAGGATGGAGATGGAGATGACCAGACAGAGATCATGGTAGAGAGGACTGAGGATGGAGATGGAGATGACCAGACAGAGATCATGGTAGAGAGGAGTCATTATACTGAGGATGGAGATGGAGATGACCAGACAGAGATCATGGTGGAGAGGGGTCATTATACTGAGGATGGAGATGGAGATGGAGATGACCAGACAGAGATCACGGTAGAGAGGAGTCATTATCCTGAGGATGGAGATGGAGATGACCAGACAGAGATCATGGTGGAGAGGGGTCATTATACTGAGGATGGAGATGGAGATGACCAGACAGAGATCATGGTAGAGAGGGGTCATTATACTGAGGCTGGAGATGGAGATGACCAGACAGGGATCACGGTAGAAAGAAGTCATTATACTGAGGATGGAGATGGAGATGAACAGACAGGGATCATGGTAGAGAGGTGTCATTATACTGAGGATGGAGATGGAGATGACCAGACAGAGATCATGGTAGAAAGGAGTCATTATACTGAGGATGGAGATGGAGATGACCAGACAGAGATCATGGTAGAGAGGAGTCATTATATTGAGGATGGAGATGGAGATGACCAGACAGAGATCATGGTAGAAAGGAGTCATTATACTGAGGATGGAGATGGAGATGACCAGACAGAGATCATGGTAGAGAGGTGTCATTATACTGAGGATGGAGATGGAGATGACCAGACAGAGATCATGGTAGAGAGGAGTCAGTATATTGAGGATGGAGATGGAGATGACCAGACAGAGATCATGGTAGAGAGGAGTCATTATACTGAGGATGGAGATGGAGATGGAGATGACCAGACAGAGATCATGGTAGAGAGGAGTCATTATACTGAGGATGGAGATGGAGATGACCAGACAGAGATCATGGTGGAGAGGGGTCATTATACTGAGGATGGAGATGGAGATGGAGATGACCAGACAGAGATCATGGTAGAGAGGGGTCATTATACTGAGGCTGGAGATGGAGATGACCAGACAGAGATCACGGTAGAAAGGAGTCATTATACTGAGGATGGAGATGGAGATGACCAGACAGGGATCATGGTAGAGAGGAGTCATTATACTGAGGATGGAGATGGAGATGACCAGACAGAGATCATGGTAGAAAGGAGTCATTATACTGAGGATGGAGATGGAGATGACCAGACAGAGATCATGGTAGAGAGGAGTCATTATATTGAGGATGGAGATGGAGATGACCAGACAGAGATCATGGTAGAAAGGAGTCATTATACTGAGGATGGAGATGGAGATGACCAGACAGAGATCATGGTAGAGAGGTGTCATTATACTGAGGATGGAGATGGAGATGACCAGACAGAGATCATGGTAGAGAGGAGTCATTATATTGAGGATGGAGATGGAGATGACCAGACAGGGATCATGGTAGAGAGGAGTCATTATACTGAGGATGGAGATGGAGATGACCAGACAGAGATCATGGTGGAGAGGACTGAGGATGGAGATGGAGATGACCAGACAGAGATCATGGTAGAGAGGACTGAGGATGGAGATGGAGATGACCAGACAGAGATCATGGTAGAAAGGAGTCATTATACTGAGGATGGAGATGGAGATGACCAGACAGAGATCATGGTAGAGAGGTGTCATTATACTGAGGATGGAGATGGAGATGACCAGACAGAGATCATGGTAGAGAGGAGTCATTATACTGAGGATGGAGATGGAGATGACCAGACAGAGATCATGGTGGAGAGGGGTCATTATACTGAGGATGGAGATGGAGATGACCAGACAGAGATCATGGTGGAGAGGACTGAGGATGGAGATGGAGATGACCAGACAGAGATCATGGTAGAGAGGACTGAGGATGGAGCTGGAGATGACCAGACAGAGATCATGGTAGAGAGGAGTCATTATACTGAGGATGGAGATGGAGATGACCAGACAGAGATCAAGGTGGAGAGGGGTCATTATACTGAGGATGGAGATGGAGATGGAGATGACCAGACAGAGATCACGGTAGAGAGGAGTCATTATCCTGAGGATGGAGATGGAGATGACCAGACAGAGATCATGGTGGAGAGGGGTCATTATACTGAGGATGGAGATGGAGATGGAGATGACCAGACAGAGATCATGGTAGAGAGGAGTCATTATACTGAGGCTGGAGATGGAGATGACCAGACAGAGATCACGGTAGAAAGGAGTCATTATACTGAGGATGGAGATGGAGATGACCAGACAGGGATCATGGTAGAGAGGAGTCATTATACTGAGGATGGAGATGGAGATGACCAGACAGAGATCATGGTAGAAAGCAGTCATTATACTGAGGATGGAGATGGAGATGACCAGACAGAGATCATGGTAGAGAGGAGTCATTATATTGAGGATGGAGATGGAGATGACCAGACAGAGATCATGGTAGAAAGGAGTCATTATACTGAGGATGGAGATGGAGATGACCAGACAGGGATCATGGTAGAGAGGAGTCATTATACTGAGGATGGAGATGGAGATGACCAGACAGAGATCATGGTAGAAAGAAGTCATTATACTGAGGATGGAGATGGAGATGACCAGACAGAGATCATGGTAGAGAGGTGTCATTATACTGAGGATGGAGATGGAGATGACCAGACAGAGATCATGGTAGAGAGGAGTCATTATACTGAGGATGGAGATGGAGATGGAGATGACCAGACAGAGATCATGGTAGAAAGGAGTCATTATACTGAGGATGGAGATGGAGATGACCAGACAGAGATCATGGTAGAGAGGTGTCATTATACTGAGGATGGAGATGGAGATGACCAGACAGAGATCATGGTAGAAAGGAGTCATTATACTGAGGATGGAGATGGAGATGACCAGACAGAGATCATGGTAGAGAGGTGTCATTATACTGAGGATGGAGATGGAGATGACCAGACAGAGATCATGGTAGAGAGGAGTCATTATATTGAGGATGGAGATGGAGATGACCAGACAGGGATCATGGTAGAGAGGAGTCATTATACTGAGGATGGAGATGGAGATGACCAGACAGAGATCATGGTAGAGAGGTGTCATTATACTGAGGATGGAGATGGAGATGACCAGACAGAGATCATGGTAGAGAGGAGTCATTATACTGAGGATGGAGATGGAGATGGAGATGACCAGACAGAGATCATGGTAGAAAGGAGTCATTATACTGAGGATGGAGATGGAGATGACCAGACAGAGATCATGGTAGAGAGGTGTCATTATACTGAGGATGGAGATGGAGATGACCAGACAGAGATCATGGTAGAAAGGAGTCATTATACTGAGGATGGAGATGGAGATGACCAGACAGAGATCATGGAAGAGATGAGTCATTATACTGAGGATGGAGATGGAGATGACCAGACAGATCTTGGTAATGAAGGGGTGATGTTGGGGATATTTCCTGGTGGCCCGACCAGTGTGTCCTGAAGTTGAGAGATTGAGAATGAACCGTTTGTAAGTTTCTCTGGAGACGTTTCCGAAGCCTTTGCTGGACTCTTGAGGTTGTTCTTGCTCAGGATAGGAAGTCCAATGGTCTTCTATGGAAGGTCTATAGAGAGGCCTTCTTGTTTTCAATATCTAGTTCACAAATCTTTCTTCTCTTTTATAGAGAAAGTGTATTTTTTTTGTGTTGTTGTTGTAATGCTCATTAATTAAGTCATGGAATTTAAATTAATGTGTTTACAGAAAAAGCATCTACAAATGTTTGTTTGTGTGTTCACACCCCAGTCCCTATTTACATAATAGCTAGAAGCGGGTGTATTACACACAACTGCGGGCTGTGTAGCGTTGTGTATCTACGGACGCTTTTGATGTTTTCCAAGCTAATTACAAACTAATAAACAAGATATTTTAAATCGAAATACGCCTCAAGACCCAGGAAATTCAACATTTTTCTACAAATATGTTTTTTTTTTTTGGGGGGGGGGGTGTAGGCATATTTTCCCCTGGAATACTTTGTCTATATACATCAGGGGTAAACAACACTGGAGAATCCAGCAGAATTATAGTATTGATTCATGGTTACAATCTGGTGAACATTAAAGGCACAGTCTGTCAATTCAAATGTTTGACACTTTGGAAAGTTGAGGGACGGTCCCGAGGAAACGTAGATCTAAACCACTTGCACATTCATAGACAGAGGTATGGATAAATGGACTAAGGAAATGGGAAAATGTCATATCCCTAATTCAAACAAACATTGAAGAGCAGGAAGTCTTGCAGATTGTGCCTTTGACTGAGTTCTACTGTAGCCTAGTGGAAGGAAAGATAGAACGACCCGATAGTCAGTCTGTGGTGGGAGATCCTACAGCAGTGTTATCCAGACTGATCTAGACACTACAACACTACAACACTACAACACGACAACACTACAACACCACAACACTACGACACTACAACACTACAACACCACAACACCACAACACCACAACACTACAACACTACAACACCACAACACCACAACACTACAACACTACAACACCACAACACTACGACACTACAACACTACAACACTACAACACCACAACACTACCACAACACTACAACACTACAACACTACAACACTACCCCACAGTGTTATCCAGACTGGTCCAGACAACACAACACTAAAACGCCACAACACTACAACACCACAACACTACAACACTACAACACTACAACACTACAACACAGAGTAACAACACTACAACACTACAACACTACAACACTACAACACTACAACACTACTACACTACAACACTACAACACTACTACACTACAACACCACAACACTACAACACCACAACACCACAACACTACAACACTACAACACTACAACACCACAACACTACAACACCACAACACTACAACACTACAACACTACAACACAGAGTAACAACACTACAACACTACAACACTACAACACTACAACACTACTACACTACAACACTACAACACTACTACACTACAACACTACAACACCACAACACTACAACACCACAACACTACAACACCACAACACTACAACACCACAACACTACAACACCACAACACCACAACACTACAACACTACAACACCACAACACTACAACACCACAACACTACAACACCACAACACTACAACACTACAACACCACAACACTACAACACTACAACACTACAACACTACAACACCACAACACTACAACACTACAACACCACAACACTACAACACTACAACACCACAACACCACAACACTACGACACTACAACACTACAACACTACGACACTACAACACTACAACACTACAACACTACCCCCACAGTGTTATCCAGACTGGTCCAGACAACACAACACTAAAACACCACAACACTACAACACCACAACACTACAACACCACAACACTACAACACCACAACACTACAACACTAAAACACTACAACACTACAACACTACAACACCACAACACTACAACACCACAACACTACAACACTACAACACTAAAACACCACAACACTACAACACCACAACACTACAACACCACAACACTACAACACCACAACACTACAACAATAAAACACTAGAACACTACAACACTACAACACCACAACACTACAACACCACAACACTACAACACCACAACACTACAACACCACAACACTACAACACTAAAACACTACAACACTACAACACTACAACACCACAACACTACAACACCACAACACTACAACACTACAACACTAAAACACTACAACACCACAACACTACAACACCACAACACTACAACACTACATCACTACAACACTACAACACCACAACACTACAACACCACAACACTACAACACTACAACAACACAACACTACAACACTACACCACTACAACACCACAACACTACAACACTACAACACTACAACACTACAACACTACAACAACACAACACTACAACACTACACCACTACAACACCACAACACTACAACACCACAACACTACAACACTACAACACTACAACACTACAACACTACAACACGACAACACTACAACACCACAACATCACAACACTACAACACTACAACACTACAACACTACAACATTACAACACAGAGTAACAACACTACAACACCACAACACTACAACACTACAACACCACAACACTACAACACTACAACACTACAACACCACAACACTACAACACCACAACACTACAACACCACAACACTACAACACTACAACACTACAACACCACAACACTACAACACTACAACACCACAACACTACGACACTACAACACTACAACACTACAACACCACAACACTACCACAACACTACAACACTACAACACTACAACACTACCCCACAGTGTTATCCAGACTGGTCCAGACAACACAACACTAAAACGCCACAACACTACAACACCACAACACTACAACACCACAACACTACAACACCACAACACTACAACACTACAACACTACAACACCACAACACTACAACACCATAACACTACAACACTACAACACTACAACACTACAACACTACAACACCACAACACCACAACACTACAACACCACAACACTACAACACTACAACACTACAACACCACAACACCATAACACTACAACACTACAACACTACAACACTACAACACCACAACACTACAACACTACAACACCACAACACTACAACACTACAACACCACAACACTACAACACCACAACACTACGACACTACAACACTACAACACTACGACACTACAACACTACAACACTACAACACTACAACACTACAACACTACAACACTACCCCACAGTGTTATCCAGACTGGTCCAGACAACACAACACTAAAACACCACAACACTACAACACCACAACACTACAACACCACAACACTACAACACCACAACACTACAACACTAAAACACTACAACACTACAACACTACAACACCACAACACTACAACACCACAACACCACAACACTACAACACTAAAACACCACAACACTACAACACCACAACACTACAACACCACAACACTACAACACCACAACACTACAACACTAAAACACTACAACACTACAACACTACAACACCACAACACTACAACACCACAACACTACAACACCACAACACTACAACACCACAACACTACAACACTAAAACACTACAACACTACAACACTACAACACCACAACACTACAACACCACAACACTACAACACTAAAACACTACAACACCACAACACTACAACACCACAACACTACAACACTACATCACTACAACACTACAACACTACAACACCACAACACTACAACACTACAACAACACAACACTACAACACTACACCACTACAACACCACAACACTACAACACTACAACACTACAACACTACAACAACACAACACTACAACACTACACCACTACAACACCACAACACTACAACACTACAACACTACAACACTACAACACGACAACACTACAACACCACAACACCACAACACTACAACACTACAACACTACAACACTAAAACACAGAGTAACAACACTACAACACTACAACACTACAACACCACAACACTACAACACTACAACACTACAACACCACAACACTACAACACCACAACACTACAACACCACAACACGACAACACTACAACACTACAACACTACAACACTACAACACCACAACACTACAACACCACAACACTACAACACTACAACACTACAACACTACAACACTACAACACCACAACACCACAACACTACAACACTACCCCACAGTGTTATCCAGACTTGTCCAGACACTACAACACTACAACACCACAACACTACAACACTACAACACTACAACACTACAACACTACAACACAGAGTAACAACACTACAACACTACAACACTACAACACTACAACACCACAACACTACAACACTACAACACTACAACACCACAACACTACAACACCACAACACTACAACACCACAACACGACAACACTACAACACTACAACACCACAACACCACAACACTACAACACCACAACACTACAACACTACAACACCACAACACCATAACACTACAACACTACAACACTAAAACACTACAACACCACAACACTACAACACTACAACACCACAACACTACAACACTACAACACTACAACACCACAAAACTACGACACTACAACACTACAACACTACGACACTACAACACTACAACACTACAACACTACAACACTACAACACTACCCCACAGTGTTATCCAGACTGGTCCAGACAACACAACACTAAAACACCACAACACTACAACACCACAACACAACAACACTACAACACCACAACACTACAACACTACAACACCACAACACCATAACACTACAACACTACAACACTAAAACACTACAACACCACAACACTACAACACTACAACACCACAACACTACAACACTACAACACCACAACACCACAACACTACAACACCACAACACTACGACACTACAACACTACAACACTACGACACTACAACACTACAACACTACAACACTACAACACTACCCCACAGTGTTATCCAGACTGGTCCAGACAACACAACACTAAAACACCACAACACTACAACACCACAACACTACAACACCACAACACTACAACACCACAACACTACAACACTAAAACACTACAACACTACAACACTACAACACCACAACACTACAACACCACAACACTACAACACTACAACACTAAAACACCACAACACTACAACACCACAACACTACAACACCACAACACTACAACACTACAACACTACAACACTACAACACCACAACACTACAACACTACAACACTACAACACCACAACACTACAACACCACAACACTACAACACCACAACACGACAACACTACAACACTACAACACTACAACACTACAACACCACAACACTACAACACCACAACACTACAACACTACAACACTACAACACTACAACACTACAACACCACAACACCACAACACTACAACACTACCCCACAGTGTTATCCAGACTGGTCCAGACACAACAACACTACAACACCACAACACTACAACACTACAACACTACAACACTACAACACAGAGTAACAACACTACAACACTACAACACTACAACACTACAACACCACAACACTACAACACTACAACACTACAACACCACAACACTACAACACTACAACACCACAACACGACAACACTACAACACTACAACACTACAACACTACAACACCACAACACCACAACACTACAACACCACAACACTACAACACTACAACACCACAACACTACAACACTACAACACTAAAACACTACAACACCACAACACTACAACACTACAACACCACAACACTACAACACTACAACACTACAACACCACAACACTACGACACTACAACACTACAACACTACGACACTACAACACTACAACACTACAACACTACAACACTACAACACTACCCCACAGTGTTATCCAGACTGGTCCAGACAACACAACACTAAAACACCACAACACTACAACACCACAACACCACAACACTACAACACCACAACACTACAACACTACAACACCACAACACCATAACACTACAACACTACAACACTAAAACACTACAACACCACAACACTACAACACTACAACACCACAACACTACAACACTACAACACCACAACACCACAACACTACAACACCACAACACTACAACACTACAACACAACACTACAACACTACACCACTACAACACCACAACACTACAACACTACAACACTACAACACTACAACACTACAACACTACAACACTACAACACCACAACACTACAACACTACAACACTACAACACTACAACACTACAACACTACAACAACACAACACTACAACACTACACCACTACAACACCACAACACCACAACACTACAACACTACCCCACAGTGTTATCCAGACTGGTCCAATCACCACATCACCAAGACACACCACAGCTCAGCAGCTCAGACACACAGTCAAGTGCTTAGCACATCGCCCGGGGCCAGCAGGAGCTTGTAAGGGCCTGAGGGCTGCCGGGATGGTTGTTTTAATTCATCACATCTTTGAGCTGTCCCCTGAGACTAAAGACTCATTTACATGAAAGCAGGGTTGGGGCTTGTTACCGGGCGGATCAAACACGACATTATCCCTCCCCTAGATCTTGTCCTCCTGCTACGAATTACAACATTATCTAGGTTTAGATGTCTAATATTGGAAACTCAGTTTGATGTATTGATTTTATGAACAGACCAAATGTGTAGACTTTTTTTTTTATGTCTTTAGGTGGTCTGGGGATGAATATCGGTGAATCTATTTGTAAAGGGGGATTTCATTTTCAGGTCAGACCCAGAGAGCCTGTTAGTACACACACACACACACACACACACACACACACACACACACACACACACACACACACACACACACACACACACACACACACACACACACACACACGCACACACACACACACCGATGGAGAGGGGACCTCAACTGAGTGTGTAGCCTTGACTACATGGTGGGAGCTGGGAGGAAATGTATCCCAGAGGCCACTTGGTTCTGCCGTGCATCTGCCTTCTGCAGCATTGTATTGGCCTCAGTGGTACCATTCTAGCCATTAGACTGTGGTTTCAGCAACTCACTTAACTCGACGGAGACACTATTCTCCTTTAAATACTTATTGGGACAAGCTGTGCACTATTCTCCTTTAAATACTTATTGGGACAAGCTGTGCACTATTCTCCTTTAAATACTTATTGGGACAAGCTGTGCACTATTCTCCTTTAAATACTTATTGGGACAAGCTGTGCACTATTCTCCTTTAAATACTTATTGGGACAAGCTGTGCACTATTCTCCTTTAAATACTTATTGGGACAAGCTGTGCACTATTCTCCTTTAAATACTTATTGGGACAAGCTGTGCACTATTCTCCTTTAAATACTTATTGGGACAAGCTGTGCACTATTCTCCTTTAAATACTTATTGGGACAAGCTGTGCACTATTCTCCTTTAAATACTTATTGGGACAAGCTGTGCACTATTCTCCTTTAAATACTTATTGGGACAAGCTGTGCACTATTCTCCTTTAAATACTTATTGGGACAAGCTGTGCACTATTCTCCTTTAAATACTTATTGGGACAAGCTGTGCACTATTCTCCTTTAAATACTTATTGGGACAAGCTGTGCACTATTCTCCTTTAAATACTTATTGGGACAAGCTGTGCACTATTCTCCTTTAAATACTTATTGGGACAAGCTGTGCACTATTCTCCTTTAAATACTTATTGGGACAAGCTGTGCACTATTCTCCTTTAAATACTTATTGGGACAAGCTGTGCACTATTCTCCTTTAAATACTTATTGGGACAAGCTGTGCACTATTCTCCTTTAAATACTTATTGGGACAAGCTGTGCACTATTCTCCTTTAAATACTTATTGGGACAAGCTGTGCACTATTCTCCTTTAAATACTTATTGGGACAAGCTGTGCACTATTCTCCTTTAAATACTTATTGGGACAAGCTGTGCACTATTCTCCTTTAAATACTTATTGGGACAAGCTGTGCACTATTCTCCTTTAAATACTTATTGGGACAAGCTGTGCACTATTCTCCTTTAAATACTTATTGGGACAAGCTGTGCACTATTCTCCTTTAAATACTTATTGGGACAAGCTGTGCACTATTCTCCTTTAAATACTTATTGGGACAAGCTGTGCACTATTCTCCTTTAAATACTTATTGGGACAAGCTGTGCACTATTCTCCTTTAAATACTTATTGGGACAAGCTGTGCACTATTCTCCTTTAAATACTTATTGGGACAAGCTGTGCACTATTCTCCTTTAAATACTTATTGGGACAAGCTGTGCACTATTCTCCTTTAAATACTTATTGGGACAAGCTGTGCACTATTCTCCTTTAAATACTTATTGGGACAAGCTGTGCACTATTCTCCTTTAAATACTTATTGGGACAAGCTGTGCACTATTCTCCTTTAAATACTTATTGGGACAAGCTGTGCACTATTCTCCTTTAAATACTTATTGGGACAAGCTGTGCACTATTCTCCTTTAAATACTTATTGGGACAAGCTGTGCACTATTCTCCTTTAAATACTTATTGGGACAAGCTGTGCACTATTCTCCTTTAAATACTTATTGGGACAAGCTGTGCACTATTCTCCTTTAAATACTTATTGGGACAAGCTGTGCACTATTCTCCTTTAAATACTTATTGGGACAAGCTGTGCACTATTCTCCTTTAAATACTTATTGGGACAAGCTGTGCACTATTCTCCTTTAAATACTTATTGGGACAAGCTGTGCACTATTCTCCTTTAAATACTTATTGGGACAAGCTGTGCACTATTCTCCTTTAAATACTTATTGGGACAAGCTGTGCACTATTCTCCTTTAAATACTTATTGGGACAAGCTGTGCACTATTCTCCTTTAAATACTTATTGGGACAAGCTGTGCACTATTCTCCTTTAAATACTTATTGGGACAAGCTGTGCACTATTCTCCTTGAAATACTTATTGGGACAAGCTGTCTTAAGTGATTTCTCTTTGAACATACTATAATATACCCTTTCTTTGGTGTTGTATTGAGACACATGATATTGTCTGATTAGTCTTTTATACTTCCCAAGTCAAACCCAACACACACACACACACACACACACGCGCACGCACGCATACACACACACACACACACACACACACAGTTTAAAAAAAAAAAACACAGTGTTCCGATCTGATCGCCACCCTCATCTGATCCAAGGAGGAAGGGGATAATTAGATTGGTACTTTTTTACAAGTCTTACCCAATAAATCTGAATAAATTAACAAGGCATTACTAAGACTGCTACATAAAAATTTGCATAGTGCATTTAATGAATATGCAACCGCAAGTGAAAAGGTCTGCCACTGTGAACCCTTCCCTCGAATTAGCATAACTACTTCCAGCATGTTTCTTAAATAATGCTCTCATTTGCACATCACTGAGTTGGCTAATTCTAACTTCAGTCAGGCTAGCTCTGGTAATTAACACTCTGGGTTAAATTTTTAATGAACTTTATGTTACATCAATCCTGACAAGTAACGAGCTGGATGAACAGAGAAACCCCCCCCCCTTCCCCCCCAAAAAAGAGGCTTGTAATAATTAAATTCACTAACCAGTTAGAGGGCGAGCACCTCCTGAAGAGAGAATACATGACTAATTATTAATTCAATATTCATACTATTGTAGTGCATCCACGGGGTTGGCTGGGTTGGATGGATCTGATCTGATCTGCGTGTCTTGTTGACAATATAGTCACTGTCTTTAAGATGCCAAATACCTCTCCTTTCACTCTGAATTGACTCGAAGGAGCTCAGGCACGAGGTGTTTTAAAACTGTCATTAAATCACAATGGCCTCTGAAATAAAAATGCTTTAAATTGGTCTGTTTTTTGTTGTTGTTGTCTTTTACAGAGGGACCTCATATGTTTAATTCCTATGTTGTGGAATCTCATAGGGTGGTTCTGCCTCTACACTCTTAGGGGAACAAAGGTTCCAAATTGCTTGCTTCATATATGGCACCCTAAAAGGTTCTACATAGAACCAAAAAAGGGTTCTATCGCTTGCTTCATATACGGCACCCTAAAAGGTTCTACATAGAACCAAAAAAGGGTTCTATCGCTTGCTTCATATACAGCACCCTAAAAGGTTCTATATAGAACCCAAAAAGGTTATGTTGCTTGCTTCATATACGGCACCCTAAAAGGTTCTATATAGAACCCAAAAAGGTTATGTTGCTTGCTTCATATACGGCACCCTAAAAGGTTCTTTATAGAACCAAGAAGGGTTCTATTGCTTGCTTCATATACGGCACCCTAAAAGGTTCTATATAGAACCAAAATTTGTTATGTTGCTTGCTTCATATATGGCACCCTAAAAGGTTCTTTATAGAACCAAGAAGGGTTCTATTGCTTGCTTCAAATACGACACCCTAAAAGGTTCTTTATAGAACCAAGAAGGGTTCTATTGCTTGCTTCAAATACGACACCCTAAAAGGTTCTATATAGAACCAAAAAGGATTCTAATCGCTTGTTTCATATATGGCACCCTAAAAGGCTCGATATGGAACACCAATGAACCCTTTTTTCTAAGAGTGTCACTACGTAATTATTATATAGCACTCTTGAAATTTAACCCCCAAATCACCCCTGCAGCCACCACCACCACCAGTCCCGGGTTAATTACACAACCTCCATAGATGGACTTTTGTTAGTTAATTTACCCCACTGGTCAGAATGATATATTTGCCTGAAGTGCTGTGTGCTCTCTCTCTCTCTCTCTCTCTCTCTCTCTCTCTCTCTCTCTCTGTTGGACAGCTCTCTCTATGTCTCTATGTCTCTGTCTCTATGTCTCTCTCTCTCTCCCTCTCCCTCTCCCTCTCCCTCTCCCTCTCCCGCTCCCTCTCCCTCTCCCTCTCCCTCTCCCTCTCCCTCTCCCGCTCCCTCTCCCTCTCCCTCTCCCTCTCCCGCTCCCTCTCCCTCTCCCTCTCTCTCTCCCTCTCCCTATCCCTCTCCCTCTCTCCCTCTCTCTCTCTCTCTCTCACTCTCTCTCCTTTTCCCTGCATCTGATGCCACAATATTAACACTCAGTGTAAATGTACTTCATCACAGGGAAAACAGAGTCTCCGCTATAAAAGCATTCCCAGGTCACAGCATTCTGATGAATCCTTCTATTCATTCACAGTATTTCATGCATCGAAGTGACTTCCCATTAAGTCCATTACTATAAAAACCCAGGGCAGAGGTGGCTTCCAGCCGCAACGTTAAACCACAGCTGCTCTGTGACAGGCTTTTAGGGGATTATCACGTTCACACCGTGTCACTTAAAAACACTTTTACATATCTTTTTTTGTGTGTGTGTGTGTGGGGGGGGGGTCTTTTCCATAATGAATAATACCTTATGATTTGGCTGCTTGTCGGCACCACAGTCCAGACTCCTTCAACTGAATGTCATCATCTGTCCTACAAACATAAGGATGGTGTGTGTGTGTGTGTGTGTGTGTGTGTGTGTGTAGTGTAGTGTGGTGTGGTGTGGTGTGTGTGTGTGTGTGTGTGTGTGTGTGTGTGTGTGTAGTGTAGTGTGGTGTGGTGTGTGTGTGTGTGTGTGTGTGTGTGTGTGTGTGTGTGTAGTGTAGTGTGGTAGGGTGTGTGTGTGTGTGTGTGTGTGTGTGTTTGTGTGCATGCGTGACAAAAATAAAAACAAACATTTATAAATGCATTATTTTAATTTTTATGTTATACATGTTATAAACTGTGCATGTAAGTTCATCTAAATTAATATGATGATGAGTCATTTACATATTACAGTGTTCAGGTATCCTTCAGAGACTACTACAGTGTGCAGTGTGCAGTGTTCAGATATCCTTCAGAGACTATTACAGTGTGCAGTTTCATATATCCTTCAGAGACTACTACAGTGTGCAGTGTGCAGTGTTGAGGTATCTTTCAGAGACTATTACAGTGTGCAGTGTTCAGGTATCCTTCAGAGTCTATTACAGTGTGCAGTGTTCAGGTATCCTTCAGAGACTACTACAGTGTGCAGTGTTCAGGTATCCTTCAGAGACGATTACTGTGTGCAGTGTTCAGTGTTCAGTTATCCTTCAGAGACTACTACAGTGTGCAGTGTTCAGTGTTCAGGTATCCTTCAGAGACTACTACAGTGTGCAGTGTTCAGGTATCTTTCAGAGACGATTACTGTGTGCAGTGTTCAGTGTTCAGGTATCCTTCAGAGACTACTACAGTGTTCAGTGTTCAGGTATCCTTCAGAGACTACTACAGTGTGCAGTGTTCAGGTATCCTTCAGAGACTACTACAGTGTGCAGTGTTCAGTGTTCAGGTATCCTTCAGAGACTACTACAGTGTGCAGTGTTCAGTGTTCAGGTATCCTTCAGAGACTACTACAGTGTGCAGTGTGCAGTGTTCAGGTATCCTTCAGAGACTACTACAGTGTGCAGTGTTCAGTGTTCAGGTATCCTTCAGAGACTACTACAGTGTGCAGTGTGCAGTGTTCAGGTATCCTTCAGAGACTACTACAGTGTGAAGTGTGCAGTGTTCAGATATCTATCAGAGACTACTACAGTGTGCAGTGTTCAGGTATCCTTCAGAGACTACTACAGTGTGCAGTGTGCAGTGTTGAGGTATCCTTCAGAGACTACTACAGTGTGCAGTGTGCAGTGTTCAGGTATCCTTCAGAGACTATTACAGTGTGCAGTGTGCAGTGTTCAGGTATCCTTCAGAGACTATTACAGTGTGCAGTGTGCAGTGTTCAGATATCTATCAGAGACGATTACAGTGTGCAGTTTGCAGTGTTCAGGTATCCTTCAGAGACGATTGCAGTTTGCAGTAGGGATGCCTAACGACAGGCTACGGTGGAGATGTTCAGAGCGAGGTTCAATCAAAGCAGATATCCTCTGTAATTTTTAACAGTTCAATTTCACGAGGTAATGTCTGCAAGCTACTAATTCTACCGGGCCATCAAATCCAACATTTTCCCAGAGAAGAAAAAAATCTTTGTCTTTTCTCATTACAGACCCCGGTGAAACATCTTTTTTTATTGCCGAGGATATCTAATTGAGCTGCAGGAAATGCAATATCAGTAGGACTTGGGGAGAAATAATCAGGGCTCCCATTGGCCTCAGTGACAGCCTATCGCTGTTCTCTAAATCCCAGTCACTAGGATTCTAATTGAGTTCCTATGCTGAATTACCTTGGTTTCTAAATGCCATTCAGGTCCACAAATGGAATAATTAGAACAGGAGAAAATGGGATGTATCAAGTGTGTTATCCCAAGTGACAACACTAGGCATGGATATTCACCTCGAATTACATTTACGAAGCAAATCGGATAACAAGCACCGCTTTGTGTGTTAGGGGAGGGGTGAAGGAGGGAGACGTTTCTGAATTTATATCGACGCATTTTATTCACGATCAACCCGCTTTCTTAGTCGACAGAACAGCCTCAAAGTAAATCCCACTTTTAAATTAAACGCTAACCTTAAATGTAGATTTACATTTCGTTTTTGATTTTTAATTTTAATTTCATTTACTACTATTTAGAAAAGAAAAGTTGAGGCATCACATTGTTACAAAAATAAATGAAATATAAATCATTTGTAAAATACTGCATGAGTGCACGCATGCCTGTGTGTGCACAGGTGTGCACGTGTGTGTGAGCTTCATTGTGAGTGTGATGAGGGCGGACATCCCTATCCTATCTTAACCCAGTGTTAACTAAACCCAGCACCTGTACAGAACCATGACGAAGCCCCACTCCAACCCTCCTCTCTCTCTCTCTCTCTCTCTCTCTCTCTCTCTCTCTCTCTCTCTCTCTCTCTCGCTCTCTCTCTCTCTCTCTCTCGCTCTCTCTCTCTCTCTCTCTCTCTCTCTCTCTCTCTCTCTCTCTCTCTCTCTCTCTCTCTCTCTAACGCTTCAATTTAAACCACATTTAGGACCACTTCACAGTCAAGTAACGGACTCACTAATTAGCACATTCCCAGTCCACAGAAAGCAGCCAGCTAATTTCTTAGCACGTATCCCAAATGACTCCCTACTGCTTGTACAGTGCACTACTTCTGACCAGAGTCCCATGGGCCCTTGTCAAAAGTTAGTGCACTACATAGGGAATAGGGTCCCATTTGACATGCATCCTTTAATCAGCCTTCATTTGGTTAACAGCCCGGTTTTCAATGATTTAATTACAAGTCTGCTAAAATGACTAAGTGTGTGTAAACGTTGTTTTGTTTTGTAAACGAGAAGGGAGGACTGGTGCCAGTGTGACACACAGGAAGTCACCATAGAGATTTAAAATTGGTTTTGGGGTTTGTATAGAGTTGTTTGTCCCCCGCTACACCGGAATCACCTCAGGTGCTGTGTACAGTAGCAGCAAGGAAGCCACGAGGGGGGTTTAGAGCCAACTTCCTGTTTCAGTACCTTCAGAGATAAAGCTGTCATCTGTTCCATTCTGTCCTATATGAGTCACGCTCTTAGAAAAAAAAGGTTCCAAACGGAAAAGGTTCTACATGGAACCCAGAAAGGGTTCTCCTATTTTACTAGGCAAGTCAGTTTTAATTCAAATTTACAATGACGGCCTACTCAGGAAATAGCGCGTTAACTGCCTTGTTCAGGGGCAGACCAATAGATTTTTACCTTGTCACTATTTTACCTGCTGGTTACTAGTCCAACACTCTAACCACTAGGCTACCTGCTGGTTACTAGTCCAACACTCTAACCACTAGGCTACCTGCTGGTTACCGGCCCAACGCTCTGACCACTATTCTACCTGCTGGTTACCGGCCCAACGCTCTAACCACTAGGCTACCTGCTGGTTACTAGTCCAACACTCTAACCACTAGGCTACCTGCTGGTTACTAGTCCAACACTCTAACCACTAGGCTACCTGCTGGATACTGGCCCAACGCTCTGACCACTATTCTACCTGCTGGTTACCGGTCCAATGCTCTAACCACTAGGCTACCTGCTGGTTACTAGTCCAACACTCTAACCACTAGGCTACCTGCTGGTTACTAGTCCAACACTCTAACCACTAGAATACCTGCTGGTTACTAGTCCAACACTCTAACCACTAGGCTACCTGCTGGTTACTGGCCCAAAACTCTAACCACTAGTCTACCTGCTGGTTACTGACCCAACACTCTAACCACTAGGCTACCTGCTGGTTACTGGTCCAACGCTCTAACCACTAGGCTACCTGCTGGTTACTAGTCCAACGCTCTAACCACTAGACTACCTGCTGGTTACTAGTCCAAAACTCTAACCACTAGGCTACCTGCTGGTTACTAGTCCAAAACTCTAACCACTAGGCTACCTGCTGGTTACTAGTCCAAAACTCTAACCACTAGTCTACCTGCTGGTTACTAGTCCAACACTCTAACCACTAGGCTACCTGCTGGTTACTGGTCCAACTCTCTAACCACTAGACTACCTGCTGGTTACTAGTCCAACACTCTAACCACTAGACTACCTGCTGGTTACTAGTCCAACAATCTAACCACTAGGCTACCTGCTGGTTACTGACCCAACACTCTAACCACTAGGCTACCTGCTGGTTACTGACCCAACACTCTAACCACTAGGCTACCTGCTGGTTACTGACCCAACACTCTCACCACTAGGCTACCTGCTGGTTACTAGTCCAACACTCTAACCACTAGTCTACCTGCTGGTTACTGACGCAACACTCTAACCACTAGGCTACCTGCTGGTTACTAGTCCAACGCTCTAACCACTAGGCTACCTGCTGGTTACTAGTCCAACACTCTAACCACTAGGCTACCTGCTGGTTTCTAGTCCAACACTCTAACCACTAGGCTACCTGCTGGTTACCGGCCCAACGCTCTGACCACTATTCTACCTGCTGGTTACCGGCCCAACGCTCTAACCACTAGGCTACCTGCTGGTTACTAGTCCAACACTCTAACCACTAGGCTACCTGCTGGTTACTAGTCCAACACTCTAACCACTAGGCTACCTGCTGGATACTGGCCCAACGCTCTGACCACTATTCTACCTGCTGGTTACCGGCACCAACGCTCTAACCACTAGGCTACCTGCTGGTTACTAGTCCAACACTCTAACCACTAGGCTACCTGCTGGTTACTAGTCCAACACTCTAACCACTAGGCTACCTGCTGGATACTGGCCCAACGCTCTGACCACTATTCTACCTGCTGGTTACCGGTCCAATGCTCTAACCACTAGGCTACCTGCTGGTTACTAGTCCAACACTCTAACCACTAGGCTACCTGCTGGTTACTAGTCCAACACTCTAACCACTAGAATACCTGCTGGTTACTAGTCCAACACTCTAACCACTAGGCTACCTGCTGGTTACTGGCCCAAAACTCTAACCACTAGTCTACCTGCTGGTTACTGACCCAACACTCTAACCACTAGGCTACCTGCTGGTTACTGGTCCAACGCTCTAACCACTAGGCTACCTGCTGGTTACTAGTCCAACGCTCTAACCACTAGACTACCTGCTGGTTACTAGTCCAAAACTCTAACCACTAGGCTACCTGCTGGTTACTAGTCCAAAACTCTAACCACTAGGCTACCTGCTGGTTACTAGTCCAACACTCTAACCACTAGTCTACCTGCTGGTTACTAGTCCAACACTCTAACCACTAGGCTACCTGCTGGTTACTGGTCCAACTCTCTAACCACTAGACTACCTGCTGGTTACTAGTCCAACACTCTAACCACTAGACTACCTGCTGGTTACTAGTCCAACAATCTAACCACTAGGCTACCTGCTGGTTACTGACCCAACACTCTCACCACTAGGCTACCTGCTGGTTACTAGTCCAACACTCTAACCACTAGTCTACCTGCTGGTTACTGACGCAACACTCTAACCACTAGGCTACCTGCTGGTTACTAGTCCAACGCTCTAACCACTAGGCTACCTGCTGGTTACTGGTCCAACTCTCTAACCACTAGACTACCTGCTGGTTACTAGTCCAACACTCTAACCACTAGACTACCTGCTGGTTACTAGTCCAACAATCTAACCACTAGGCTACCTGCTGGTTACTGACCCAACACTCTAACCACTAGGCTACCTGCTGGTTACTGACCCAACACTCTAACCACTAGGCTACCTGCTGGTTACTGACCCAACACTCTCACCACTAGGCTACCTGCTGGTTACTAGTCCAACACTCTAACCACTAGTCTACCTGCTGGTTACTGACGCAACACTCTAACCACTAGGCTACCTGCTGGTTACTAGTCCAACGCTCTAACCACTAGGCTACCTGCTGGTTACTAGTCCTACACTCTAACCACTAGGCTACCTGCTGGTTACTAGTCCAACACTCTAACCACTAGGCTACCTGCTGGTTACCGGCCCAACGCTCTGACCACTATTCTACCTGCTGGTTACCGGCCCAACGCTCTAACCACTAGGCTACCTGCTGGTTACTAGTCCAACACTCTAACCACTAGGCTACCTGCTGGTTACTAGTCCAACACTCTAACCACTAGGCTACCTGCTGGATACTGGCCCAACGCTCTGACCACTATTCTACCTGCTGGTTACCGGCACCAACGCTCTAACCACTAGGCTACCTGCTGGTTACTAGTCCAACACTCTAACCACTAGGCTACCTGCTGGTTACTAGTCCAACACTCTAACCACTAGGCTACCTGCTGGATACTGGCCCAACGCTCTGACCACTATTCTACCTGCTGGTTACCGGTCCAATGCTCTAACCACTAGGCTACCTGCTGGTTACTAGTCCAACACTCTAACCACTAGGCTACCTGCTGGTTACTAGTCCAACACTCTAACCACTAGAATACCTGCTGGTTACTAGTCCAACACTCTAACCACTAGGCTACCTGCTGGTTACTGGCCCAAAACTCTAACCACTAGTCTACCTGCTGGTTACTGACCCAACACTCTAACCACTAGGCTACCTGCTGGTTACTGGTCCAACGCTCTAACCACTAGGCTACCTGCTGGTTACTAGTCCAACGCTCTAACCACTAGACTACCTGCTGGTTACTAGTCCAAAACTCTAACCACTAGGCTACCTGCTGGTTACTAGTCCAAAACTCTAACCACTAGGCTACCTGCTGGTTACTAGTCCAACACTCTAACCACTAGTCTACCTGCTGGTTACTAGTCCAACACTCTAACCACTAGGCTACCTGCTGGTTACTGGTCCAACTCTCTAACCACTAGACTACCTGCTGGTTACTAGTCCAACACTCTAACCACTAGACTACCTGCTGGTTACTAGTCCAACAATCTAACCACTAGGCTACCTGCTGGTTACTGACCCAACACTCTCACCACTAGGCTACCTGCTGGTTACTAGTCCAACACTCTAACCACTAGTCTACCTGCTGGTTACTGACGCAACACTCTAACCACTAGGCTACCTGCTGGTTACTAGTCCAACGCTCTAACCACTAGGCTACCTGCTGGTTACTGGTCCAACACTCTAACCACTAGGCTACCTGCTGGTTACTGACCCAACACTCTAACCACTAGGCTACCTGCCACCCAAAAACATTGACAGCCGAAGGACCCGTTCAGGTTCAAGATAACAACCTTCTTTTTTCTAAGAGTGTAACTCTAAACTAAGTATATACAGTAACTTAAACCTCATCATCTGTGTATAGCTGTCAATTAAATAACTAACTTAAACCTCATCCTCTGTGTTTAACTGTAAATTAACTATAGAACCATAACCTCATCCTCTGTGTTTAACTGTAAATTAACTATAGAACCATAACCTCATCCTCTGTGTTTAACTGTAAATTAACTATAGAACCATAACCTCATCCTCTGTGTTTAACTGTAAATTAACTATAGAACCATAACATCATCCTCTGTGTTTAACTGTAAATTAACTATAGAACCATAACCTCATCCTCTGTGTTTAACTGTAAATTAACTATAGAACCATAACCTCATCCTCTGTGTTTAACTGTAAATTAACTATAGAACCATAACCTCATCCTCTGTGTTTAACTGTAAATTAACTATAGAACCATAACCTCATCCTCTGTGTTTAACTGTAAATTAACTATAGAACCATAACCTCATCCTCTGTGTTTAACTGTAAATTAACTATAGAACCATAACCTCATCCTCTGTGTTTAACTGTAAATTAACTATAGAACCATAACCTCATCCTCTGTGTTTAACTGTAAATTAAATATAGAACCATAACCTCATCCTCTGTGTTTAACTGTAAATTAAATATAGAACCATAACCTCATCCTCTGTGTTTAACTGTAAATTAACTATATAACCATAACCTCATCCTCTGTGTTTAACTGTAAATTAAATATAGAACCATAACCTCATCCTCTGTGTTTAACTGTAAATATAGAACCATAACCTCATCCTCTGTGTTTAACTGTAAATTAAATATAGAACCATAACCTCATCCTCTGTGTTTAACTGTAAATTAAATATAGAACCATAACCTCATCCTCTGTGCTTAACGTTAAATGTAGAACCATAACCTCATCCTCTGTGTTTAACTGTAAATTAAATATAGAACCATAACCTCATCCTCTGTGTTTAACTGTAAATGTAGAACCATAACCTCATCCTCTGTGTTTAACTGTAAATGTAGAACCATAACCTCATCCTCTGTGTTTAACTGTAAATGTAGAACCATAACCTCATCCTCTGTGTTTAACTGTAAATGTAGAACCATAACCTCATCCTCTGTGTTTAACTGTAAATATAGAACCATAACCTCATCCTCTGTGTTTAACTGTAAATGTAGAACCGTAACCTCATCCTCTGTGTTTAACTGTAAATGTAGAACCATAACCTCATCCTCTGTGTTTAACTGTAAATTAAATATAGAACCATAACCTCATCCTCTGTGTTTAACTGTAAATTAAATATAGAACCATAACCTCATCCTCTGTGTTTAACTGTAAATATAGAACCATAACCTCATCCTCTGTGTTTAACTGTAAATGTAGAACCATAACCTCATCCTCTGTGTTTAACTGTAAATGAAATATAGGACCATAACCTCATCCTCTGTGTTTAACTGTAAATTAAATATAGAACCATAACCTCATCCTCTGTGTTTAACTGTAAATTAAATATAGAACCATAACCTCATCCTCTGTGTTTAACTGTAAATTAAATATAGAACCATAACCTCATCCTCTGTGTTTAACTGTAAATTAAATATAGAACCATAACCTCATCCTCTGTGTTTAACTGTAAATATAGAACCATAACCTCATCCTCTGTGTTTAACTGTAAATATAGAACCATAACCTCATCCTCTGTGTTTAACTGTAAATGTAGAACCGTAACCTCATCCTCTGTGTTTAACTGTAAATGTAGAACCATAACCTCATCCTCTGTGTTTAACTGTAAATTAAATATAGAACCATAACCTCATCCTCTGTGTTTAACTGTAAATTAAATATAGAACCATAACCTCATCCTCTGTGTTTAACTGTAAATATAGAACCATAACCTCATCCTCTGTGTTTAACTGTAAATATAGAACCATAACCTCATCCTCTGTGTTTAACTGTAAATATAGAACCATAACCTCATCCTCTGTGTTTAACTGTAAATGTAGAACCGTAACCTCATCCTCTGTGTTTAACTGTAAATGTAGAACCATAACCTCATCCTCTGTGTTTAACTGTAAATTAAATATAGAACCATAACCTCATCCTCTGTGTTTAACTGTAAATTAAATATAGAACCATAACCTCATCCTCTGTGTTTAACTGTAAATATAGAACCATAACCTCATCCTCTGTGTTTAACTGTAAATGTAGAACCATAACCTCATCCTCTGTGTTTAACTGTAAATGAAATATAGGACCATAACCTCATCCTCTGTGTTTAACTGTAAATTAAATATAGAACCATAACCTCATCCTCTGTGTTTAACTGTAAATGTAGAACCATAACCTCATCCTCTGTGTTTAAATGTAAATGTAGAACCATAACCTCATCCTCTGTGTTTAACTGTAAATTAACTATAGAACCATAACCTCATTCTCTGTGTTTAACTGTAAATTAAATATAGAACCATAACCTCATCCTCTGTGTTTAACTGTAAATGAAATATAGAACCATAACCTCATCCTCTGTGTTTAACTGTAAATGTAGAACCATAACCATGGTCCTCTGTGTTTAACTGTAAATGTAGAACCATAACCATGGTCTATATCTTTGTAACTCTGTGACACTCCAGTTTTAACCTTAATGTCATGCTCATTTAGGGATTTGTTACGCTTTCTGATGTCAACTTTCCTGCCCATCGGAATTCACTAATATTACTAGAAAATATTCTGAAGCCCTCCCCTTGCCAGATTAATAACAGACAATATTCTGAAGCCCTCCCTTTACCAGATTAGTAACAGACAATATTCTGAACCCCTTCCCAGATTAATAACAGACAATATTTTGAACCCCTCCCCCTTACCAGATTAATAACAGACAATATTCTGAACCCCTCCATTTACCGGATTAATAACAGACAATATTCTGAACCCCTTCCCAGATTAATAATAGACAATATTCTGAACCCCTCCCTTTACCAGATTAATAACAGACAATATTCTGAACCCCTCCCTTTACCAGATTAATAACAGACAATATTCTGAAGCCCTCCCTTTACCTGATTAATAACAGACAATATTCTGAAGCCCTCCCCTTACCAGATTAGTAACAGACAATATTCTGAACCCCTTCCCAGATTAATAATAGACAATATTCTGAACCCCTCCCCTTACCAGATTAATAACAGACAATATTCTGAACCCCTTACCAGATTAATAATATACAATATTCTGAACCCCTTCCCTTACCAGATTAAGAACAGACAATATTCTGAACCCCTCCCCTTACCAGATTAATAACAGACAATATTCTGAACCCCTCCCTTTACCAGATTAATAACAGACAATATTCTGAAGCCCTCCCTTTACCTGATTAAAAACAGACAATATTCTGAAGCCCTCCCCTACCAGATTAATAACAGACAATATTCTGAACCCCTCCCTTTACCAGATTAATAACAGACAATATTCTGAACCCCTCCCTTTAACAGATTAATAACAGACAATATACTGAACCCCTCCCTTTAACAGATTAATAACAGACAATATTCTGAACCCCTCCCCTTACCAGATTAATAACAGACAATATTCTGAACCCCTCCCTTTACCTGATTAATAACAGACAATATTCTGAACCCCTTACCAGATTAATAACAGACAATATTCTGAAGCCCTCCCCTTACCAGATTAATAACAGACAATATTCTGACCTCCACCCCTTACCAGATTAGTAACAGACAATATTCTGAACCCCTTACCAGATTAATAATAGACAATATTCTGAACCCCTCCCCTTACCAGATTAAGAACAGACAATATTCTGAACCCCTCCCCTTACCAGATTAATAACAGACAATATTCTGAAGCCCTCCCTTTACCTGATTAATAACAGACAATATTCTGAAGCCCTCCCTTTACCTGATTAAAAACAGACAATATTCTGAAGCCCTCCCCTACCAGATTAATAACAGACAATATTCTGAACCCCTCCCTTTACCAGATTAATAACAGACAATATTCTGAACCCCTCCCTTTAACAGATTAATAACAGACAATATTCTGAACCCCTCCCTTTAACAGATTAATAACAGACAATATTCTGAACCCCTCCCCTTACCAGATTAATAACAGACAATATTCTGAACCCCTCCCTTTACCTGATTAATAACAGACAATATTCTGAACCCCTTACCAGATTAATAACAGACAATATTCTGAAGCCCTCCCCTTACCCGATTAATAACAGACAATATTCTGACCTCCACCCCTTACCAGATTAGTAACAGACAATATTCTGAACCCCTTACCAGATTAATAATATACAATATTCTGAACCCCTCCCCTTACCAGATTAAGAACAGACAATATTCTGAACCCCTCCCTTTACCAGATTAATAACAGACAATATTCTGAACCCCTCCCTTTACCTGATTAATAACAGACAATATTCTGAAGCCCTCCCTTTACCTGATTAAAAACAGACAATATTCTGAAGCCCTCCCCTACCAGATTAATAACAGACAATATTCTGAACCCCTCCCTTTACCAGATTAATAACAGACAATATTCTGAACCCCTCCCTTTAACAGATTATTAACAGACAATATTCTGAACCCCTTACCAGATTAATAACAGACAATATTCTGAACCCCTCCCTTTACCTGATTAATAACAGACAATATTCTGAACCCCTTACCAGATTAATAACAGACAATATTCTGAAGCCCTCCCTTTACCTGATTAAAAACAGACAATATTCTGAAGCCCTCCCCTACCAGATTAATAACAGACAATATTCTGAACCCCTCCCTTTACCAGATTAATAACAGACAATATTCTGAACCCCTCCCCTTACCAGATTAATAACAGACAATATTCTGAACCCCTCCCTTTACCAGATTAATAACAGACAATATTCTGAACCCCTCCCTTTACCTGATTAATAACAGACAATATTCTGAACCCCTTACCAGATTAATAACAGACAATATTCTGAAGCCCTCCCCTTACCAGATTAATAACAGACAATATTCTGACCTCCACCCCTTACCAGATTAGTAACAGACAATATTCTGAACCCCTCCCCTTACCAGATTAATAACAGACAATATTCTGAACCCCTTACCAGATTAGTAACAGACAATATTCTGAACCCCTTACCAGATTAATAACAGACAATATTCTGAAGCCCTCCCCTTATCAGATTAATAACAGACAATATTCTGACCTCCACCCCTTACCAGATTAGTAACAGACAATATTCTGAACCCCTCCCTTTACCAGATTAATAATAGACAATATTCTGAACCCCTCCCCTTACCAGATTAATAACAGACAATATTCTGAAGCCCTCCCCTTACCAGATTAATAACAGACAATATTCTGACCTCCACCCCTTACCAGATTAGTACAGACGATATTCTGAACCCCTTACCAGATTAATAATAGACAATATTCTGAACCCCTCCCCTTACCAGATTAAGAACAGACAATATTCTGAACCCCTCCCCTTACCAGATTAATAACAGACAATATTCTGAAGCCCTCCCTTTACCTGATTAAAAACAGACAATATTCTGAAGCCCTCCCCTACCAGATTAATAACAGACAATATTCTGAACCCCTCCCTTTACCAGATTAATAACAGACAATATTCTGAACCCCTCCCCTTACCAGATTAATAACAGACAATATTCTGAACCCCTCCCTTTACCAGATTAATAACAGACAATATTCTGAACCCCTCCCTTTACCTGATTAATAACAGACAATATTCTGAACCCCTTACCAGATTAATAACAGACAATATTCTGAAGCCCTCCCCTTACCAGATTAATAACAGACAATATTCTGACCTCCACCCCTTACCAGATTAGTAACAGACAATATTCTGAACCCCTCCCCTTACCAGATTAATAACAGACAATATTCTGACCTCCACCCCTTACCAGATTAGTAACAGACAATATTCTGAACCCCTTACCAGATTAGTAACAGACAATATTCTGAACCCCTTACCAGATTAATAACAGACAATATTCGGAAGCCCTCCCCTTACCAGATTAATAACAGACAATATTCTGACCTCCACCCCTTACCAGATTAGTAACAGACAATATTCTGAACCCCTCCCCTTACCAGATTAATAACAGACAATATTCTGAACCCCTCCCTTTACCAGATTAATAACAGACAATATTCTGAACCCCTCCCTTTACCAGATTAATAACAGACAATATTCTGAAGCCCTCCCTTTACCAGATTAATAACAGACAATATTCTGAAGCCCTCCCCTACCAGATTAATAACAGACAATATTCTGAACCCCTTACCAGATTATTAATAGATAATATTATTCTCTGTTGTACAAAGACCATTATTAACCTATGTCCCCATGCCGTATTTTGTCTTATCCTGTTCAACACAGACCGAACTACAACATGTAATCTATGTAATGAGTTGCTATAACTACAACATGTATTCTATGTAATGAGTTGCTATACCCATTGTCTCTCTATTCCTCAGACACTGATACGGCATGAAGCATGGAACTGGGATTAATGTTCTGTGTTCCGTGTAGCTCCGGGGCAGGAGCACATCACTCTGGAGATGATTACAAACACCACAAAGTCATTACGAAAGAGAGAGAGAGACACAGAGAGAGAGAGAGAGAGAGAGAGAGAGAGGGGGGGGGAGAGGGAGAGGGAGAGGGAGAGAGAGAGGAGAGAGAGAGGGAGAGAGAGGGAGAGAGAGAGAGAGAGAGAGAGAGAGAGAGAGAGAGAGAGAGAGAGAGAGAGAGAGAGAGAGAGAAAGAGAGGGAGAGAGAGAGAGACAGAGAGACACATAGAGAGAAAGACAGAGAGAAACAGAGAGAGAGAGAAAAAGAGAGAGAGAGAGAGAAACAGAGAGAGAGAGACAGAGAGTGGGGGAGAGAGAGAGAGACAGAGAGAGAAAGAGAGAGACAGAGAGTGGGGGAGAGAGAGAGAGACAGAAAGACAGAGAGAGAAATAAAGAGAGAGTCAGAGACAGAGAGGGGTGGAGAAAGAGAGAGAGAGAGAGAGAGACATTATTCTCCCTGTGTATCAGACACATTAAGACAGTATTATTCTCCCTGTGTATCAGACACATTAAGACAGTAATGTGGTATTATTCTCCCTGTGTATCAGACACATTAAGACAGTATTATTCTCCCTGTGTATCAGACACATTAAGACAGTAATGTGGTATTATTCTCCCTGTGTATCAGACACATTAAGACAGTAATGTGGTATTATTCTCCCTGTGTATCAGACACATTAAGACAGTAATGTGGTATTATTCTCCCTGTGTATCAGACACATTAAGACAGTAATGTGGTATTATTCTCCCTGTGTATCAGACACATTAAGACAGTAATGTGGTATTATTCTCCCTGTGTATCAGACACATTAAGACAGTAATGTGGTATTATTCTCCATGTGTATCAGACACATTAAGACAGTAATGTGGTATTATTCTCCCTGTGTATCAGACACATTAAGACAGTAATGTGGTATTATTCTCCCTGTGTATCAGACACATTAAGACAGTAATGTGGTATTATTCTCCCTGTGTATCAGACACATTAAGACAGTAATGTGGTATTATTCTCCATGTGTATCAGACACATTAAGACAGTAATGTGGTATTATTCTCCCTGTGTATCAGACACATTAAGACAGTAATGTGGTATTATTCTCCCTGTGTATCAGACACATTAAGACAGTAATGTGGTATTATTCTCCCTGTGTATCAGACACATTAAGACAGTAATGTGGTATTATTCTCCCTGTGTATCAGACACATTAAGACAGTAATGTGGTATTATTCTCCCTGTGTATCAGACACATTAAGACAGTAATGTGGTATTATTCTCCCTGTGTATCAGACACATGAAGACAGTATTATTCTCCCCGTGTATCAGACACATTAAGACAGTATTATTCTCCCTGTGTATCAGACACATTAAGACAGTAATGTGGTATTATTCTCCCTGTGTATCAGACACATTAAGACGTTAATGTGGTATTATTCTCCCTGGCCCCCTCTAAGCTGTGAACACCGGTCCTACGGGTGTAGCAGGTAATAGACAGGGGCTTTAGGTTCTGTCTCTAACACAAGACACCAGCGAAGACAAGGGCCCTCCACATCCCAGCAACGTAATGCTGCTCTCATCCGCAGGCTCTTTGGACAGAGTCTGGAGAGTAAAAGCAATCAGCACCATTGGTATTACAGAGCATTTATGTTTGAGCTTCAGACACAGCAAATCTTGACCTTTAAGGAAGCTTGATGTTATTCCATTGTTTTGTGTGGCAAATAGCACCCTATTCCCTATATAGTGGTACTGCTATAGACCAGAGCCCTATTCCCTATATAGTGGTACTACTATAGACCAGAGCCCTGTTCCCTATATAGTGGTACTACTATAGACCAGAGCCCTATTCCCTATATAGTGGTACTACTATAGACCAGAGCCCTATTCCCTATATAGTGGTACTACTATAGACCAGAGCCCTATTCCCTATATAGTGGTACTACTATAGACCAGAGCCCTATTCCCTATATAGTGATACTACTATAGACCAGAGCCCTATTCCCTATATAGTGGTACTACTATAGACCAGAGCCCTATTCCCTATATAGTGGTACTACTATAGACCAGAACCCTATTCCCTATATAGTGGTACTACTATAGACCAGAGCCCTATTCCCTATATAGTGGTACTACTATAGACCAGAACCCTATTCCTTATATAGTGGTACTACTATAGACCAGAACCCTATTCCCTATATAGTGGTACTACTATAGACCAGAGCCCTATTCCCTATATAGTGCACTACTTTAGACCAGGGCCCTATTCCCTATATACTACACTACTATAGACCAGAGTCCAGGACTATATAGTGGTACTACTATAGACCAGAGTCCAGTACTATATAGTACACTACTATAGACCAGAGTTCAGGACTATTAGTAGAGAATAAGGTGGCATTTGGGACTCATCCATTGTTCTGTCGGTGACGTTCTAACTCTCAGGAAGACAGAGATGTGATGTCTTTCCGTTGCCCTGATATTGGATGGATTTCCTCTGGGTTTAGACTGTTATACCTGTGGGTTTAAAACCACACACACACCAATCTGTTTCTACTAATGCCACAGCAGACTTGAAAACGGAAAATAAATGGAGAAAGAGGAGAACGGAAAAGGGGGGAGGGGGGGGGGATTTTGGGCTCCCTTCTCCCCTCGTTCTGGGTGACATGTTGATATGTGGTTTTGACAGCAGTGTTCTACAGAGAGTCAATACAGACGAACCAAAGGGTCCAACCAGATGTTTTGGTGCTGGAGGTACAACTGGGTGGTTACGTTTAAGACTCCGAGTTACACTTTGACCCCTAAGAGAATAGACAGGTAGAAAAAGGGAGAAAACATTAAAGTGGACTAGAGTCGGTGTCAATTCAGTACAGACAAACTGTTGTGTTGATGAGGGTACAGCTGGTCTGTCGTGGTGATGAGGGGACAGCTGGTCTGTTGTGGTGATGAGGAGACAGCTGGTCTGTTGTGGTGATGAGGGGACAGCTGGTCTGTTGTGGTGATGAGGAGACAGCTGGTCTGTTGTGGTGTTGAGGAGACAGCTGGTCTGTCGTGGTGATGAGGAGACAGCTGGTCTGTTGTGGTGATGAGGAGACAGCTGGTCTGTTGTGGTGATGAGGAGACAGCTGGTCTGTTGTGGTGATGAGAAGACAGCTGGTCTGTTGTGTTGATGAGGGGACAGCTGGTCTGTTGTGGTGATGAGGAGACAGCTGGTCTGTTGTGGTGATGAGGAGACAGCTGGTCTGTTGTGGTGATGAGAAGACAGCTGGTCTGTTGTGTTGATGAGGGGACAGATGGTCTGTTGTGGTGATGAGGAGACAGCTGGTCTGTTATGTTGATGAGGAGACAGCTGGTCTGTTGTGGTGATGAGGAGACAGCTGGTCTGTTGTGGTGATGAGGAGACAGCTGGTCTGTTGTGGTGATGAGGAGACAGCTGGTCTGTTGTGGTGATGAGAAGACAGCTGGTCTGTTGTGTTGATGAGGGGACAGCTGGTCTGTTGTGGTGATGAGGAGACAGCTGGTCTGTTGTGGTGATGAGGAGACAGCTGGTCTGTTGTGGTGATGAGGAGACAGCTGGTCTGTTGTGGTGATGAGGAGACAGCTGGTCTGTTGTGGTGCTGAGGAGACAGCTGGTCTGTCGTGGTGATGAGGACACAGCTGGTCTGTCGTGGTGATGAGGACACAGCTGGTCTGTTGTGGTGATGAGGAGACAACTGGTCTGTTGTCGTGCTGCGGGTGATGAGGAGACAGCTGGTCTGTTGTGGTGATGTGGAGACAGATGGTCTGTTGTGGTGATGAGGAGACAGCTGGTCTGTTATGTTGATGAGGAGACAGCTGGTCTGTTGTGTTTATGAGGAGACAGCTGGTCTGTTGTGGTGATGAGGAGGCAGCTGGTCTGTTGTGTTGATGAGGAGACAGCTGGTCTGTGGTGTTGATGAGGAGACAGCTGGTCTGTTGTCGTGCTGCGGGTGATGAGGGGACAGTTGGTCTGTGGTGTTGATGAGGAGACAGCTGGTCTGTGGTGTTGATGTGGGGACAGCTGGTCTGTTGTCGTGCTGCAGGTGATGTGAAGACAGGTGGTCTGTGGTGTTGATGTGGAGACAGCTGGTCTGTTGTCGTGCTGCGGGTGATGAGGAGACAGCTGGTCTGTCATGTTGCTAGGGGTGATGAGGAGACAGCTTGTCTGTCATGTTTCTAGGGGTGATGAGGAGACAGCTGGTCTGTCATGTTGCTAGGGTTGATGAGGAGACAGCTGGTCTGTCATGTTGCTAGGGTTGATGAGGAGACAGCTGGTCTGTCATGTTGCTAGGGGTGATGAGGAGACAGCTGGTCTGTTGTGTTGCTAGGGGTGATGAGGAGACAGCTGGTCTGTCATGTTGCTAGGGGTGATGAGGAGACAGCTGGTCTGTTGTGTTGCTAGGGGTGATGAGGGGACAGACGGTCTGTTGTGTTGCTGCTGGCGATGAGGAGACAGCTGGTCTGTGGTGGTGATGAGGAGACAGCTGGTCTCTTGTGTTGCTAGGGGTGATGAGGAGACAGCTGGTCTGTGGTGTTGCTGCGGGCGATGAGGAGACAGCTGGTCTGTGGTGGTGATGAGGAGACAGCTGGTCTCTTGTGTTGCTAGGGGTGATGAGGAGACAGCTGGTCTGTGGTGTTGCTAGGGGTGCTGAGGAGACAGCTGGTCTGTGGTGTTGCTAGGGATGATGAGGAGACAGCTGGTCTATGGTGTTGCTAGGGGTGATGAGGAGACAGCTGGTCTGTGGTGTTGATGAGGAGACAGCTGGTCTGTTGTGTTGCTAGGGGTTATGAGGGGACAGCTGGTCTGTGGTGTTACTGAGGTGATGAGGGGACAGCTGGTCTGTCATGTTGCTAGGGGTGATGAGGGAACAGCTGGTCTGTGGTGTTGCTAGGGGTGATGAGGAGACAGCTGGTCTGTTGTGTTGCTAGGGGTGATGAGGAGACAGCTGGTCTGTTGTGTTACTATGGGTGATGAGGAGACAGCTGGTCTGTTGTGTTACTAGGGGTGATGAGGGGACAGCTGGTCTGTGGTGTTGCTAGGGGTGATGAGGAGACAGCTGGTCTGTTTGTGTTGCTAGGGGTGATGAGGAGACAGCTGGTCTGTCATGTTGCTAGGTGTGATGAGGAGACAGCTGGTCTGTGGTGTTCTGTATGACAGCAGGCATCAAACAGGGCTCTAGTCCAGAGGAGAGGACACTTGCCAGGCCGTCAATAAATAAACATTTGTTCTTAACTGACTCGCCTTGTTAAATAAAGTGTCAACTAAAAGTCAATCACAGGCTCCTCCAGGGAGGAAGAGAAGGATTTAAATGTTTAATGTTTATTAAAAATAAAACTGTGGTGCTTTTCAAACTGTATACCAAAGACTGACACACAACACCACATGCCACCAAGACCTCCCTGAAACAGACCTTTACAGCACTGAAGCTGTCCAACCTATGGAGATGTATGAACCTGGTCTATCTCTGCCTCCTCCCTTTGTAGTGCCACAGTCAGTTATATTAGACCAGTCTGAATACACCACCATGCACTGGTCTGCCCTGGTCTGCCCTGGTCTGCCCCATGCCCTGGTCTGCCCTGGTCTGCCCTGGTCTGCCCTGGTCTGCCCTGGTCTGCCCCATGCCCTGGTCTGCCCTGGTCTGCCCCATGCCCTGGTCTGCCCCATGCCCTGGTCTGCCCCATGCCCTGGTCTACCCTGGTGTACCCCATGCCCTGGTCTGCCCTGGTCTGCCTCATCCCTTAGTCTGCCCCACAGAAGAACTCTAGAGCGCTCTCAGTGACCATCGGGTTCTTGGTCACCTCCCTGACCAAGGCCCAGCTCCCCTGATTGCTCAGTTTAGCCGGTCGGCCAAAAGTATTGGTGGTTCCAACCTTCTTCCATTGAAGAGTGATGGAGGTCCCCTCAACCTCTCCCATCCGTCTCTGAACACCATCCAATTTAGATTTCTATTTCCCATATACATCAACTGTGCTGTGATGTTTCACAAAAAAAAATGTTCTGAACCTCTCTATTCTCATTGTTTCTACAGATTGTAAATTGAAAAAGATAAAAAAAAATGTATCTAAAAGTATTAATGATATTATTGATCGATGACTTTTCAAATCACCCAGCAGTGCTATTGGCAGAGTTAGCTACAGGTAAATTCTTCAGCCATTCCTGAACCAGAGAGTTGGTCTGCTTTGAGTTTTCATTGTTGCCATGGATACCGGTATAGTCTCGACCCTTTTAAAAAAAGGGCTTCTAAAGTTTGAATTTCTATTTATAACACTCAGACTAGGCTCCACAGTGTTCAGACAACACTCAGACTAGGATCCACAGTGTTCAGATAACACTCAGACTAGGATCCACAGTGTTCAGATAACACTCAGACTAGGATCCACAGTGTTCAGACAACACTCAGACTAGGATGCACAGTGTTCAGACAACACTCAGACCACAGTGTTCAGATAACACTCAGACTAGGATCCACAGTGTTCAGATAACACTCAGACTAGGATCCACAGTGTTCAGATAACACTCAGACTAGGATCCACAGTGTTCAGACAACACTCAGACTAGGATCCACAATGTTCAGACAACACTCAGACTAGGATCCATAGTGTTCAGATAACACTCAGACTAGGATCCACAGTGTTCAGATAACACTCAGACTAGGATCCACAGTGTTCAGATAACACTCAGACTAGGATCCACAGTGTTCAGATAACACTCAGACTAGGATCCACAGTGTTCAGACAACACTCAGACTAGGATCCACAGTGTTCAGACAACACTCAGACTAGGATCCACAGTGTTCAGATAACACTCAGACTAGGATCCACAGTGTTCAGATAACACTCAGACTAGGATCCACAGTGTTCAGATAACACTCAGACTAGGATCCACAGTGTTCAGACAACACTCAGACCACAGTGTTCAGATAACACTCAGACTAGGATCCACAGTGTTCAGATAACACTCAGACTAGGATGCACAGTGTTCAGACAACATTCAGACTAGGATCCACAGTGTTCAGATAACACTCAGACTAGGATCCACAGTGTTCAGACAACACTCAGACTAGGATCCACAGTGTTCAGATAACACTCATACTAGGATCCACAGTGTTCAGATAACACTCAGACTAGGATCCACAGTGTTCAGACAACACTCAGCCTAGGATCCACAGTGTTCAGACAACACTCAGACTAGGATCCACAGTGTTCAGACAACACTCAGACTAGCACCCACAGTGCTCAGATAACACTCAGACTAGGATCCACAGTGTTCAGACAACACTCAGACTAGGATCCACAGTGTTCAGATAACACTCAGACTAGGATCCACAGTGTTCAGATAACACTCATACTAGGATCCACAGTGTTCAGATAACACACAGACTAGGACCCACAGTGTTCAGACAACACTCAGACTAGGATCCACAGTGTTCAGATAACACTCAGACTAGGATCCACAGTGTTCAGATAACACTCATACTAGGATCCACAGTGTTCAGATAACACACAGACTAGGATCCACAGTGTTCAGACAACACTCAGACTAGGATCCACAGTGTTCAGATAACACTCAGACTAGGATCCACAGTGTTCAGATAACACTCAGACTAGGATCCACAGTGTTCAGATAACACTCAGACTAGGATCCACAGTGTTCAGATAACACTCAGACTAGGATCCACAGTGTTCAGATAACACTCAGCCTTGGATCCACAGTGCTCAGATAACACTCAGACTAGGATCCACAGTGTTCAGACAACACTCAGACTAGGATCCACAGTGTTCAGATAACACTCAGCCTAGGATCCACAGTGCTCAGATAACACTCAGACTAGGATCCACAGTGTTCAGACAACACTCAGTCTAGGATCCACAGTGTTCAGATAACACTCAGACTAGGATCCACAGTGTTCAGACAACACTCAGACTAGGATCCACAGTGTTCAGATAACACTCAGACTAGGATCCACAGTGTTCAGATAACACTCAGCCTAGGATCCACAGTGCTCAGATAACACTCAGACTAGGATCCACAGTGTTCAGACAACACTCAGACTAGGATCCACAGTGTTCAGATAACACTCAGACTAGGATCCACAGTGTTCAGATAACACTCAGACTAGGATCCACAGTGTTCAGACAACACTCAGACTAGGATCCACAGTGTTCAGATAACACTCAGCCTAGGATCCACAGTGCTCAGAAAACACTCAGACTAGGATCCACAGTGTTCTGACAACACGCAGACTAGGATCCACAGTGTTCAGATAACACTCAGACTAGGATCCACAGTGTTCAGATAACACTCAGACTAGGATCCACAGTGTTCAGATAACACTCAGCCTAGGATCCACAGTGCTCAGATAACACTCAGACTAGGATCCACAGTGTTCAGACAACACTCAGACTAGCACCCACAGTGTTCTGACAACACGCAGACTAGGATCCACAGTGTTCAGATAACACTCAGACTAGGATCCACAGTGTTCAGATAACACTCAGACTAGGATCCACAGTGTTCAGATAACACTCAGCCTAGGATCCACAGTGCTCAGATAACACTCAGACTAGGATCCACAGTGTTCAGACAACACTCAGACTAGCACCCACAGTGTTCAGATAACACTCAGACTAGGATCCACAGTGTTCAGACAACACTCAGACTAGGATCCACAGTGTTCCATACAACACTCAGACTAGGATCCACCGTGTTCAGATAACACTCAGACTAGGATCCACAGTGTTCAGATAACACTCAGACTAGGATCCACAGTGTTCAGATAACACTCAGACTAGGATCCACAGTGTTCAGATAACACTCAGCCTAGGATCCACAGTGCTCAGATAACACTCAGACTAGGATCCACAGTGTTCAGACAACACTCAGACTAGGATCCACAGTGTTCAGATAACACTCAGCCTAGGATCCACAGTGCTCAGATAACACTCAGACTAGGATCCACAGTGTTCAGACAACACTCAGACTAGGATCCACAGTGCTCAGATAACACTCAGACTAGGATCCACAGTGTTCAGACAACACTCAGACTAGGATCCACAGTGTTCAGATAACACTCAGCCTAGGATCCACAGTGCTCAGATAACACTCAGACTAGGATCCACAGTGTTCAGACAACACTCAGACTAGGATCCACAGTGTTCAGATAACACTCAGACTAGGATCCACAGTGTTCAGACAACACTCAGACTAGGATCCACAGTGTTCAGATAACACTCAGACTAGGATCCACAGTGTTCAGATAACACTCAGCCTAGGATCCACAGTGCTCAGATAACACTCAGACTAGGATCCACAGTGTTCAGACAACACTCAGACTAGGATCCACAGTGTTCAGATAACACTCAGACTAGGATCCACAGTGTTCAGGTAACACTCAGACTAGGATCCACAGTGTTCAGATAACACTCAGACTAGGATCCACAGTGTTCCATACAACACTCAGACTAGCACCCACAGTGTTCAGATAACACTCAGACTAGGATCCACAGTGTTCAGACAACACTCAGACTAGGATCCACAGTGTTCAGACAACACTCAGACTAGCACCCACAGTGTTCAGATAACACTCAGCCTAGGATCCACAGTGTTCAGATAACACTCAGACTAGGATCCACAGTGTTCAGATAACACTCACGGTTCAATGGAAAGGTGATTAGGAAAATGATAAACTTTTCATAAAAAATAAAATAAATGCTCTGATTAGCTCAAAAAACAATCATAGCAAAAACAATATAAAAATGTTTAAGTAGAGCAGAATATTTTATTGTAATTCTGTCATTTGTTAAAGTAAATGATTTCTGTTTGGTCTTCTAGGCCTCAGCATAATATCTTTATACATGACATTAACATTGTAATACGCAGAATTGATGCTCATTATAACACCAACATAACTTTATGGAAAAAATAATTAAATCAGTATATATAATAAAATCAGTATATAATTTTTTTTAATTTTTTTATTTATTTCACCTTTATTTAACCAGGTAGGCTAGTTGAGAACAAGTTCTCATTTGCAACTGCGACCTGGCCAAGATAAAGCATAGCAGTATGAGCAGACAACACAGAGTTACACATGGAGTAAACAATTAACAAGTCAATAACACAGTAGAAAACAAAGGGGGGGTCTATATACAATGTGTGCAAAAGGCATGAGGTAGGCGAATAATTACAATTTTGCAGATTAACACTGGAGTGATAAATGATCAGATGGTCATGTACAGGTAGAGATATTGGTGTGCAAAAGAGCAGAAAAATAAATAAATAAAAACAGTATGGGATGAGGTAGGTGAAAATGGGTGGGCTATTTACCAATAGACTATGTACAGCTGCAGCGATCGGTTAGCTGCTCAGATAGCTGATGTTTGAAGTTGGTGAGGGAGATAAAAGTCTCCAACTTCAGCGATTTTTGCAATTCGTTCCAGTCACAGGCAGCAGAGTACTGGAACGAAAGGCGGCCAAATGAGGTGTTGGCTTTAGGGATGATCAGTGAGATACACCTGCTGGAGCGCGTGCTACGGGTGGGTGTTGCCATCGTGACCAGTGAGCTGAGATAAGGCGGAGCTTTACCTAGCATGGACTTGTAGATGACCTGGAGCCAGTGGGTCTGGCGACGAATATGTAGCGAGGGCCAGCCGACTAGAGCATACAAGTCGCAGTGGTGGGTGGTATAAGGTGCTTTAGTGACAAAACGGATGGCACTGTGATAGACTGCATCCAGTTTGCTGAGTAGAGTGTTGGAAGCCATTTTGTAGATGACATCGCCGAAGTCGAGGATCGGTAGGATAGTCAGTTTTACTAGGGTAAGCTTGGCGGCGTGAGTGAAGGAGGCTTTGTTGCGGAATAGAAAGCCGACTCTTGATTTGATTTTCGATTGGAGATGTTTGATATGAGTCTGGAAGGAGAGTTTGCAGTCTAGCCAGACACCTAGGTACTTATAGATGTCCACATATTCTAGGTCGGAACCATCCAGGGTGGTGATGCTAGGCGGGGATGCGGGTGCAGGCAGCGATCGGTTGAAAAGCATGCATTTGGTTTTACTAGCGTTTAAGAGCAGTCGGAGGCCACGGAAGGAGTGTTGTATGGCATTGAAGCTTGTTTGGAGGTTAGATAGCACAGTGTCCAATGACGGGCCGAAAGTATATAAAATGGTGTCGTCTGCGTAGAGGTGGATCAGGGAATCGCCCGCAGCAAGAGCAACATCATTGATGTATACAGAGAAAAGAGTCGGCCCGAGAATTGAACCCTGTGGCACCCCCATAGAGACTGCCAGAGGACCGGACAGCATGCCCTCCGATTTGACACACTGAACTCTGTCTGCAAAGTAATTGGTGAACCAGGCAAGGCAGTCATCCGAAAAACCGAGGCTACTGAGTCTGCCGATAAGAATATGGTGATTGACAGAGTCGAAAGCCTTGGCAAGGTCGATGAAGACGGCTGCACAGTACTGTCTTTTATCAATGGCGGTTATGATATCGTTTAGTACCTTGAGTGTGGCTGAGGTGCACCCGTGACCGGCTCGGAAACCAGATTGCACAGCGGAGAAGGTACAGTGGGATTCAAGATGGTCAGTGACCTGTTTGTTGACTTGGCTTTCGAAGACCTTAGATAGGCAGGGCAGGATGGATATAGGTCTGTAACAGTTTGGGTCCAGGGTGTCTCCCCCTTTGAAGAGGGGGATAACTGCGGCAGCTTTCCAATCCTTGGGGATCTCAGACGATATGAAAGAGAGGTTGAACAGGCTGGTAATAGGGGTTGCGACAATGGTGGCGGATAGTTTCAGAAATAGAGGGTCCAGATTGTCAAGCCCAGCTGATTTGTACGGGTCCAGGTTTTGCAGCTCTTTCAGAACATCTGCTATCTGGATTTGGGTAAAGGAGAACCTGGAGAGGCTTGGGCGAGGAGCAGCGGGGGGGGCGGGGCTGTAGGCCGAGGTTGAAGTAGCCAGGCGGAAGGCATGGCCAGCCGTTGAGAAATGCTCATTGAAGTTTTCGATAATCATGGATTTATCGGTGGTGACCGTGTTACCTAGCCTCAGTGCAGTGGGCAGCTGGGAGGAGGTGCTCTTGTTCTCCATTGACTTCACAGTGTCCCAGAACTTTTTGGAGTTGGAGCTACAGGATGCAAACTTCTGCCTGAAGAAGCTGGCCTTAGCTTTCCTGACTGACTGCGTGTATTGGTTCCGGACTTCCCTGAACAGTTGCATATCACGGGGACTATTCGATGCTATTGCAGTCCGCCACATAATATAAAATCAGTATATATAATAAAATCAGTATATAATATAAAATCAGTATATATAATAAAATCAGTATTTAAAGTTATGGGACTCCCAATCACGGCCGGTAAACTACATTGTAATTATACAGCAGTCAATTGAAATGTAAAACCTTACATCAAGTCAGAGCAGATATGAATTGTCTGTTAAATCTATAGAGAAAAATACAATTAGACAAAAAAAAACATTGCCGTGCCATTTAAAAAAAAAGTTTTCCCACTGATGCAGTATCTAACCAGTTCTAACCAGTTCTAACCAGTTCTAACCAGTATCTAACCAGTTCTAACCAGTTCTAACCAGTTCTAACCAGTATCTAACCAGTTCTAACCAGATCTAACCAGTATCTAACCAGTTCTAACCAGTATCTAACCAGTTCTAACCAGTATCTAACCAGTTCTAACCAGTTCTAACCAGTTCTAACCAGTATCTAACCAGTTCTAACCAGTATCTAACCAGTATCTAACCAGTTCTAACCAGTTCTAACCAGTATCTAACCAGTTCAAACCAGTATCTAACCAGTTCTAACCAGTTCTAACCAGATCTAACCAGTATCTAACCAGATCTAACCAGTATCTAACCAGTTATAACCAGTATCTAACCAGTTCTAACCAGTATCTAACCAGTTCTAACCAGTATCTAACCAGTTCTAACCAGTTCTAACCAGTATCTAACCAGTTATAACCAGTTCTAACTAGTTCTAACCAGTATCTAACCAGTTCTAACCAGTTCTAACCAGTTCGAACCAGTATCTAACCAGATCTAACCAGTTCTAACCAGATGGTTCCAGACAGCCAGTGTGTTCATCTCTTTAGATTTGTTTTCTCACTGATGCAGTATCTAACCAGTTCTAACCAGTATCTAACCAGTTCTAACCAGTTCTAACCAGTTCTAACCAGTTCTAACCAGATCTAACCAGTTCTAACCAGTTCTAACCAGATGGTTCCAGACAGCCAGTGTGTTCATCTCTTTAGATTTGTTTTCTCACTGATGCAGTATCTAACCAGTTCTAACCAGTATCTAACCAGTTCTAACCAGCATCTAACCAGTATCTAACCAGTTCTAACCAGTATCTAACCAGTTCTAACCAGTATCTAACCAGATCTAACCAGTATCTAACCAGTTCTAACCAGTTCTAACCAGTTCTAACCAGTTCTAACCAGTATCTAACCAGTTCTAAACAGTATCTAACCAGATCTAACCAGTATCTAACCAG